>NC_137963.1:23262185-23337185 GCF_963924665.1 Micromys minutus | reverse complement strand
GACAAGAAAGAAAGAAAGAAAGAAAGAAAGAAAGAAAGAAAGAAAGAAAGAAAGAAAGAAAGAAAGAAAGAGAAAGAGAGAGAGAGAAAGAAAGAAAGAAAAAAGAGAGAGAGAAAGAAAGAAAGAAAAAAAAGAAAGAAAGGAAGGAAGAAAGGAAGGAAGGAAGGAAGGAAGGAAGGAAGGAAGGAAGGAAGGAAGGAAAGAAGGAAGGGAAGATACACATAATTTAATTTCTAGATTTACTTTGCCCAGTACCTCCTCAGTTACCTAAAACTTGGACAGTACAAGGAAGAGGTGGATAAGGCAGTATGCTGTGTTTACAGCAGATAAATTCTAAAACTCTGGAAGGATTTGTAGCTGTAAATTTATAAAGGAATTCAAAATCTTCAGATCATGCATAAATTTTTAATTCTTATAATTTTTTGTGATTTTTCATAAAGTCATGGGTTGCTTTTATGATAAGGAAACAGCTGGTTTAATACTTTTATTTAACATTATTATATAACAAAATGATAAATTAAAAACTAGGCAAAATCACACTTTCAGCAGTATCAGGAATCTGGACATCCCTCTGCCAGAGAGGGTTTGGGTATTTTTTCTTTTTTCTTAATCATTTTATTTGTTTACATTTTAAATGATATTCCTTTTCCTGGTTACTCCTCCACCAAACTCCCATTCTCCTCACTCCCCTTTGCCTCTATGAAGGTGCTCCTCTACCCACTCATCAACTCATGCCTTACCCCTCTAGCATCCCCCTACACTGAAGCATCAAACCTTCCTCCCTTCCCACTGATGTCAGATAAGGCCATCCTCTGCTACATATATATCTGGAGTCCTGGCTTCCTTCATATATACTCTTTGGTTGGTGACTTAGACCCTGGGAGCTCTGGGTGGTCCAGTTAGTTGATACTATTTTTCTTGTGGGGTCTCAATTCCCTTCAGCTCCTTCAGTCCTTCCCCTAGCTCTTCCACTGGGGTTTCCAGGCTCAGTCAGAAGGTTGGCTGTGAGTATCTACATCTGTACTGGCTAGGTGCTGGAAGAGCCTCTCAGAAAACAGTCATATCAGGCTCCTGTCAGCAAGCACTTCTTGGCATCAGCAATAGTGTGAGGGGTTGGTATCTGCAGATGGAATGGATCCCCAGATATAGCGGGCTCTGGATGGCCTTTCCTTCAGTCTCTGTTCAATGTTTTTGTCCCTGTCTTTCCTTTGGATAGAAACGTTTCTGTTTTAAAGATTTTGAGATGCATGCATGGCCTCACAGGGTTTTTTGTTTTTTGTTTTTTGTTTTTTTTTTTTTTTTTGACCAAACTCTTCTCAGAAAGAGCTGGACATTTTTTGTGACTGGTTCAGCCATAGAAACGATCAGTTTCCTTTCTTCATGTGCCCTCTAGTTCTCTGGGACCTCTGTGCCTCTAAACTACCACATACCTTTCTCTCCATTTCATTTTAGGTTCTCTTGCCAAGGCTACAGAGATTGACTCTGCAGAGCAGTCAGACCTGAATTAGGCTATTCTACTTAATTGAGCTGGGATGTGCTATTAAATCTCTCACCCATAAAAGAGAGACAATCCTTCCTTTGCGTGGCAGAGGGAATTATTCACTGTACTTGCCACATGTCTCTCTCTACCCTTCTCCCAAGAAGTCTTAAGTACTAACACAAGCTGTATTTGTTGTAGCTATTCTGTGAGTGGTCGGACTCTGGCTTCGAAGCCACAACGACTGTGGTTCCCTTTTCTGCCCTGTGCTTCCGGGGAAAGGTGATCAGCAGAGCAAAACCTTCAGTAGGGAAAGACTGAGCCACCTCACAGCTGCACCTTTCATTTCCTGCCAAGTAGAGTGGGGACAGCCCACAGTTTGAACTTAGGTGAAGGGACAACAAAGGATTCTAAAGGGTTCATATCACAGGGATCTGCACTGTGGTTGTGGCATACGCCTGTCTTTCTCTTCATATTATGAGATCATGACGAGCTTCTTCAAAATGCCAAATGTCACTAGCTCTCACAAAGGTGTGGAAAAACCTCAAGACTAATAGCGAACCCCTTAGAGAGTAGGAAAGAAGTTTCCAGGTGGAACTCTCTCCTCTTCTGTGAGTCCTCTTCCCGCCTCCACTTCTCTGCTTTTTCCTTCTTCTTCACTTTGACCCCAGAAGCCCCTGCTCTCCAGAAGCCACCATAACCTGAACCTAAGGCCTTGATTTAGCAAACTATGAGTGTCTGGGGGAAATTGTGCTATATTTTTCCCTGCGTCTATTTCCCAGTGCCAAGCACAGTTCGTGGTTTACTGTGCTCATTGAGTATTTGGCAGACTGAACGAATGAATGAATAAATAACTCTCACACTAAGTGCGACTCTTCACACTGACGGGCTTTCTAAGTGTGGCCCCACTATAGTAGTTTCTGTCTCAGGTAATAAACAGTTCAAACTTCCCAGTTATTCTGGCCATAAAACCTACTTAGCCTCTTTCTCTAGCGATTCATATCTAATCCATGAACGAGTCCAGTGGCTCACTTTATATCCAGCAGTCAGCCTCGGTGCTGCCACACTGGCCAAAACCAGTATCTCCTAGAGTCTATTTTTAGTACAAGAGATCATGTAAAAAGCATTAAACCAGCTTACTTTGGTGTCCAAAACATGCCAATGGCTTCTCATGTTACACAAAGACACGCCAACATCATTGCCAAGGTCTTCATGTCTCCTTCCATTCCTTCCTCTCACTGCTCCGATTTCACCCCCCACTTTGCCCGAGACAAGCCTGCTCGGCTCCAGTCATGACTGCCTCAGTGTAATTGTTCTAGCTTGCCAGACAAGCTCTCACCTCAGCTCTATGGAGTGCATGTTTCCACCCCTCAGGTGTTCCAGTCTGTGGCTATCAACCAGCCTTATCTCTGGGGCTTCTAATGACAGACGTTCTGGCCAGGACATTTGGATGGCAAGTTGAATCTCCTTGTAACAGTCAATTCAAACCCCCCATCCATGTGGTCACAGGAGGCCTGGAGGCTGGTGATGTAGCTCTGTGACAGAGGCTTAAATAACATGTGTGAAGTTGCTGGAGAGATGGCCCAGTGCTTAAGAGCACTGTCTGCTCTTCCCAAGGTCCTGAGTTCAAGTCCAGGCAACCACATGGTGACTCATAACCATCTATAATAAGATCTTCTGACATGAAGGCATATATATATATATATATATATATATATATATATATATATATATATATATACACAAATAGAATACATATATGTATAAAATGAACAAATAAAATCTTTAAATAGCATGTGTGAAGCTCATCCACAGCCTGATTTGAGAACAGCAGTGATATTCTCTTCCTAAGTGTATTGCAGCTTAGTCCGATGGTTACACAGTGACTTTGGGGTACTGAGATGGAACCCTGACCATGGCATTCAGGGTTCCTTCCTATTCAACTTTAATCCTAACTTGAATCTAGACACTGGGTGACATTTTCACGTATCTACTCACAAGTCCTAGTTTTCATCAGATATGGCAGGCGTTGTTTATCTGTATTTCTCCCAGATAAACATCATGGTTTGCCAGACAGAGTTCCAGATTGCTGCAAGCCAGAGCTCTGGGATGCTGGTGATGCATCTCTAGCCTCTAATAAGTAAGGACATCCAGATTCTATCCTTTGGAATCCCATCAGCCCAACTGAACCTGGAATAAGTAAGGCCATCCAGATTCTATCCTTTGGAATCCCATCAGCCCAACTGAACCTGGAATCCCAGTCCATGACTCTGAGGACTCCCATCTCTCAATCTTTTGACAGTGCTGACAAGACATCATCCCTAAGTGAATGGGTCCGTGCCACCGATTGCCAGAAAATACAGTCAGCTGTTCTAGCTCACAATAAACCTATGCTCACATATACACCTTCCTCAGTCCTTTACTGAAGAAGTACTGGTTCACCCAGTTCATTTTTATGGGCTTTCTCTCATTTGAAAGTGGCATGGACAGCCCCAGGTGTCCTTAGCAGGATATTAATTACCAGCTCATGAAATAGAACACCTGCATCATAATTCCTTCCATTGTCCACCTGCCCTGCATGCAGTGTTCCCTACACTGGTCTAGTGCATGTTCTCTGGCTCACCAGCCAGCTCCTGCATCCTTTTTATATACATTGTTTCCAAAGAAACAAGAAGAATTTTTTCTGCCATGCTCTGCTGCAGCTTAGCCCTAGTTATTGAGCTGAGGATAATAAAAGTAGTAAATGATAAAACAGTATTGATCTCTCTGTTCTCAGAGGATCAAAGGGCTCTTTTTTTTTTTGAACACTCTTGGTTTCAAATAAACCTGGAAATGCAAGCTTCTTAGACATACACCCATAAATATCTCAAGTCCAAATGTTGTTCTGGTCCTGAGGCTCTGGTGCCGTGAACCTGGTAAAGCTCTTATCCGCCTTCATTACTGCTCTACCCGATTCCATGCTCAGACTATCTTTCATGGATGTCACCTCTGGGGTTTAGGTAGCTGGGTTCTCCTTGAAGCTGCCTTTTACCCCTTTTGATTTGCACGGCCTGCCTTGACTACTTGTTAGCAAGCTAGTCTATCATTTACTTCCTAACTATGCAGCTGTTACAGTAAAAAACATACACTCTCACCCCTTACCATATACACATCTTAGCAGCTCATCCTCTAGTGTTTCCTCTTCCAGCTACACCTCGTCTGAGTTCCCCACCTGTGAGTTTTAGCAATTGTGATGGCCAGCCTCCTCCATGCCTACTGTAGAGTGATCAACATATGTAGCAGTTCTAAAGGCCAATCTGAGAATCAGCTCTTAAGGCTGCTCCTGATTCCAGCCATCTTAGCCTGTGCTCCCCAGAAAACATGTAGCGCCCAGGGAGGAACAGGTAGAAAGTGACTACATTAACAAGTTAATCACCACTTTGAACAAATAACGTTTGATCCTATCTGGTCCTTTGGAGGAGGTATCTTAGTGTACTTTCTGTTGCTGAGATAAAACACTAACCAAAACCATCTGGGAGAGGAAAGGGTCACAGTTCATCATCAAAGAAAGCCAAGACAGGAACCTGGAGGCAGGAACTGAAGCAGAGGTCTTACTGGTTCACAGGCTTGCTCCCCTGGCTTGCTCAGCTTGCTTTCTTGCACAACGTAGGCCCACCTGCCCAGATGTGGCCCCACCCACAATGGGCTGAACCCTCCTATATCAACCATTAATCTGGAAAATACCACCCATAGACATGCCCAGAGACCAGTCTGATTCCTCAATCAAGGTTCCCTCTTTCCAGGTATAGTTGGGTCTCTGTCAAATTGTCTTACAAAAACTAACCAGCACAGCATTTTAGACAGCCTCCTCAGAATTATCTGGACAAGAAAGAGGAGTTATATCAGGTGATATTTATAGATCAACACCCATTCCTCATTATACAGGGCTATTCTAAAGTCTTAAGCATGTTTCATGTATAAAGCTGTGGTGTATAAGCTTTGCATGCCCAGTTATGAGCTCTGGCTACCATATCTTCCTGTTATTTTAAGGTCCTTTATTCTTCATGTGGGGTCTTACAAAACCAGACTTAAAGCAGATTTAGCCAGTGCACTGTTCTTTGAGAAGGTAGATGTAAGACACCGACCATTAGAGATGCACCCACACACACCAGCCATTTTATCACGAGTGTGTCTATCCTTTCTTGGTGTCAACATCTCTGCTTGCTTTCATTTTTCTCTTCAGTGTATACCACTTTCTAAAATGTTATGATTTTTGCATTTTTCATTTAGTTTGCCACCTACATGCTTTAGTAGATTGTCCTACCCACTCAGGATAGATGTTGAACCTGGTCAGTTTGCTGTAGCATTCTGCCTTGTAGAATGGCCAAGCACAGGACCCATGGTCAGTTCTCAGTGTGTTTGCTAAACAAATTGCAGCAACACAGTTCACAGGCTTACGTTTAGCACTTTACAGATGACAGGAACCTGACACACAGATTAACCTCCGTTTTGTTTAACCTTCATGATCACCTTTCCAGGTGAGGAAAGCAAATGCTAGCCTGCTTATATTGCAAACAAAGAGGAGAACAAGCTGAGGAATGTTGATGACATGGAGATAGTACTTGGACTACAAGGCTACGTGAGAATGAAAAGCTCCTCTGGGGAAAGGAGTTGAAGCAGCCAACACAGACATAAGCTGACAGCCTTTGGTAGGCTTGTGAGAAGTGGTTGGGCAGAGTACTTACCTCTCTGTCTGCCATCCATCAGAAAGCAGTAGAAATGATGATGTGTTTGAATTCTAGTCCCACAGGGAGAAGGACAGTCCATCTGGATTGTCTAGAAGTCATCTTTCCATTGCCTACAGCCTGAATCCTACTTGATTTGATTTCACAGTCAAATATATTCAAAGGCATATTTTTAAGCATGTGTTCACATTGGTTATGAGAGAATTTTAGCTCAATATAGCCCAGATTCTTCCCTGTCAATGAGGTACAGCTCTATAGCTCTCAAATACCATAGTTCTTGAAATAGGATTCTGAGTCCTTTGATATATTACTTATACAAATTGATCTTCTTCCTTTCCAGAAGTAGGTAAAATTCAATCATTTTTTTTCTTCCAAAAACTGTTGTCAAAAAACCTTACACATTACACTTTTTTGGGAGGTTACTCGTGAAACTAATTACAGTCAGCAGGGTAGGTTTAGGGTAGACAGAAATCCTTCCCATTGCAATTCTGTTCTGCATGCAAAAAACCAAATTTGATCTCACCCTGAGCTAGTTTTCATAATTAAAGTAAAATGCAAATATCAATGCTCATATGATTTAAAAGAATTAGATCAGATAATGGATAACTCTCTATGGGAAATGAGGCTAACAAAAAATTAATGTTATTCTTCTATTTTCTTCTTCATCTTTAAATGACTGACCCAACAATACTGTAAGAGCTCAGATGTAAACTCCAGGGTTCTGGGTTCCAAGACCAACACAACTGCTGTTATATTATATAGTCTTTAATACTATATATAACAACATAATACTCTATAAAAGTCAATAATCAGAGAAAAGAGGGAAAATTTTGCATACTCAGAGGTACAGGTGTCATTCTGGCACTTGGGGCCATAACAAGAAAAGAATTCACTTAAATCATATTCACTTAAACCATATGGCTTCTCCAGCCGTACACAATCAAACTTCTAAGGTGTAGGCATGGTACCCTACTTCCTGTCAGCTTCCATTCTACTTCATGGGGTTACCATAGAGTCCAAAGTTCAAGAGAATATGTTGGCCACCATTACTTACTGGCAGAACCTACAAGCTTATAATAAAGAATCCCATAAGAATCAAGCATGGATTAAAGAAGTGATATTGGAGATTATCTTTGTAGTTTTAATTAACCCAAGTACAAGAAAGGGTATAATAATGAAATAAGCAATAACAGTGCAGTTTTTGACAAATAATGTTCACTTTGCAGAAACTTGGGTCTTCCTGATTCCTTTTCAAAGACATTCTGATTCACTCATAACTTTCAAAGCCTTTAATTTGGCTTGAAATGGCTAAAAGTTTTAGAACAGAGGCCAAGGAGAGAACATGACCCAGGGGAAGACAAGCACACCTGGAGTTTTTGTGCTCTTCATAAACCACAGAGCAAGGAGGTAAGAGAATAACAAAGAAACCGGGGAGATGCCGCTCAACACTCTCACACCAGAGTGTGCAGCCACAGCATTCCAAGCCACAGTCTTACCTATCTTACTACCTCTATCGGTCCAAAAGTCCTCCTTACATCTTTCTGCATATTCTTTCCATTGAAATGGTTCTTTTAATTCAAAAGAAAAAGTAATGAGTATAAATAATCAGGTTTCAAGAAATGTCTATTGCCTGCTACTTTACTTTTACTGTTATCTGAGTCAGACTTTTTGTTGTTTTGCTATGACAAATACTGAGAGAGAAATACTTTAAGTGAGGTAAAGACTTATCTCATAGTTTTCATATTATTAGTCTATTATGGTTCACAGGACATGGCAAAACAGAGAAATTCACTGTATTAGTTAATATGCTTCTGTTGGGATAAAATTTCATTACCTAGGCAAGTCATAAAAGAGAGTGTTTAGTAGGACTTATGGTTCCATGGGATTGGAGTCCATGGTGGCAGAGCAAGGGCATGCCAGCAGGAACAGATGAGAAATCACATCCCTAATCTAAGAGCAGGAGGCAGAGAACACAGAAGGAATGGCAAGAGTTTTCAGAAACCCCAAAGCCCATCATTCCCAGCGAGATCTCCTCCAACAAGGTCACATCTCCTAATCCCCCAATCCTTCCCAAACAGTTCCACCAACTAGGGACAAAATATTCAAATATGTGAACCTATGGGGGCTATTCTCATTCAAACCACCTCAAGTGAAATGAGGAGACAAGTGTGGGGAGTGGAAGTAAGGGAACAGGGAGGTAAACAGAGAAACAATGGACAGCCAGACTATACTACTAAGCTTCCTGATTCTTCCTCTTCTATTCCACCAAGGATCCCAGCATATTAGATTCTGCCAACCGTACCCATTCAAGAGATAGAAACATCCTCACAAGCAGTACCTCAAAGTGTGCCTAACTTATCTTCTAGGCATCTGTTCATCCAATCAAGCTGACCACGAAAATTAACCATCACATATAGAAAGTCTTTTCTTCCTGGATCTACTTCCATGGGCACAGATGCTCTCCTGTTGTTGCAGTTACGCTACTATAAAACAACTGGAGTTGGTTCAGTGTCTTCTCCAACCCAGAGATGCCATTCCACTCGGAGACCTTCAGGGACAGGAGAAATATAAACCCCAGCTTCTTCAGATAAACTCTAGACCAGCAAGTTGACACCTTATTAGTTCTCTTTAAGGCAAGTGGCCTTTTCTACACTATGTATCTACATATGACAAGCTCTTTTTTAATTTCTTGAAGGGGCTGAGTCAGTGAAGAGAAATCACCGCACATACGCCATTACCTCTACCTGGGAACTCTAACTGTATGGAGGCTCAGCTGCTCTTTTTTATCTTTGTCCAACTGAGATATCCTCCTAGAAATTAGATGTCCTATTTCCAATCTCAGTAGGTTTTACTGACATTCATTTATTTTAAAATGGTTTATTGAGCCACTGTGCTTCAGTGTAATGGGGAAGATGACCTACTGAGTACAACACAATATGATAATTGTGATCAATTGTAAGGTCATAAATAATGGAAACTCTACAGATAGAATACCAAGTCTAAAGAGGTAGGAAAAGCTTCCTAGAACAAGAGTATTTTTACGCTGAATCTTGTGTGTAAATGTGCTCAGGTGGGTTGTGTTGAAAGAGAGAAAAACGGGGAGTGGTTCAGAAAGCAACACAGCACATGTCTAGTCAAACCCAAGAAAGCACATGCTTTAAGTAACTGGAAAGGTTGTGTGACGAGCCCAGTGTGGCCCTGATGGGGACAGAGTGACATGGTTCCTGCCCCTAGGACTGGGTCCCAATGTGAGTCCCTTTGAGCCTCCAAGGCTACTGTGGGTGTAAGGCTTGTTTGTGCAATAATGTTACTATTTTCTGGACCCATTAGCAGTGGGTCCTTCCTCCCCATTAATGTTAACATCTTTGTGATAATCAGACAAGTACAGGAGGCAAAGGTATTACTATGTCTTGGCAAAATGGTAAACACTGGAACCTTCAAGATAGCCCATAAGGCTATGGAAAAGAGCTCTAAATACTTGAGTTTGAAAATATATAATTTCTCAACTATGCAGAAAATAAGGATGCAATATGAATTATATGAGGGTCTTCATGAATCTAAAGGAACAGAGGTAGCTACACAATGAACCAGCTTGTCAGAAAGATACAAAGACAGGCAGACACTTAAGTTCAGTGTCAGCCTTGAACACAGGAAGTCCAGGCTCAGGTGTGATGGAAAAGGTAATCTCAGGGAAGGGTCCCACCCAACCAGCTTATCAGCAGTGCTTAACAAAGGCAGGCAGATTTCTGGATTCTTCTGCAAAGTTAAGAAAAACAACGTGTGCTCTGGGTTGCAATGGGCTGGGATCTTTGAGATGCAGATTCATAAGGTAATATAAAGGAAAACCTGGAGTGATTGACTTGATTGATATGCAAAATAAAAGCCTGGAAGTGTGTCTACAGGAGATAGCCAGAGGAGTTTTTCAGATTGAGAGAACTGCTTGGAGAAAACACACACACACACACACACACACACACACACACACACACACACCAAGAAAGCAGGATATAGACAGAGAGATCTCTTAGAATGCAAGTAAGCAGAATATAGACAGAGAACTCTCCATGGAGGAAGCAGAACAGAGAAGCAGACTGAAAAGCCGGGTCAAGCAGATCGCAGGTGGTCACTCTTATGATCTCACTTTAAGTAGTTCCTTCTGCTGCTCTCAGACACTCTTCTCTCAGAACCCGTCTCCGCGCCGAGGCTGGTCCTTGGCAGTTGAGTAAGGTTAGAGGGTAATAAGGAAGAGAACATACACTAGGTGAGATGAGCCGGTAAGAAATGGCAGCCTCTGATTTCTCCTGCTCGGATGCTGTTGGATGGTGTTGATTATACAAACACAAGATAACAAGCACTTACTATGTTTTCCTCATGTGTCTATTGATGGTAGATCATGAAAGGCCCTGTAAATGAACTTAAAGAATTTTACCTTGGACCTGAAAGTAGTAAGTTAGTGATGAAGCGTATTCAAGGCCAAGCTAGTGCCCAGGGAAGATTGAAACTATGCGTAGGACATTTCCAGCTTTGTCCTAAAAAGCTGAACACTCAGGATCAAGTAGCTGAGGGGTTTACAGAGACCACTGCACTGGCTTCACATTACACTATAACTAAGAAAATACCTAGATAAAATGAAGAGCCAAAGTAAGGACTCCTTACTTGATCTCCAAATGCCTTAAATCACCTTAGATTGCTGATGACACATCACACCATGTCAAATGTTATGCAAATGATCGCTGTGATGTGTTGTTGTTTAGTATTTTGAGGGGAGAGAAGTGTACAAGTGCTTGGGGATGATGCAATTTGTTTCAGAACGCTCTTGATCCACAATGGGCTGAATGTAAATGTACAAGACCTGCTGACAGTCTCCATGTTCACATGAAAACCATTTACCACCTGAAGGGCTTCTTTCGTCATGAATTACGGTACAAGTCTTTCAGCCTCATGTATATGCTTTGGGAAGTTATTTTCATCAAACAGAAATTTGGGGATGGAGGCACGTACGGCTCTTGCAGAGGACCAGAGATGGGTTCCCTGCACATACAGCTCACAACTGCATATTACAGCTTCAGGGCTCTGACGCCCCCTTCTGCCTTCTGTTGGTAACTGCACTCATGTTCACATATCCACACATAGATACACATACATGTTCGTATATTTTTAATTTAAAGCATAGACATTTTGCTTTTGGAAGATACTTTCTCTAGCACATTTTCTAAGTTGTGACTTTAGAGACGCTGTCCCACTGTCCTTTGTCTCTGTCAGCTCACCCCTACTCTCTCTTCTATCTTCTCTATACACTTTTTCTTTGGCTATAAGATGCCCTCTTTGCTAGAGAATTTAAGTAATTCTTGTTGACTTATGGCCCAGCTTACTTTTCTTCATATATATGAATATCCTTTGAAATTTGGTGCTTATTAAACTTTTTTAAACTTGAAAATTTTTTTCAGCAATTACTTCAAGTACTTTTCTCTTGGTTTTCATGGTCTCAACATATTGAAATACCAGGCAAACCTGGGCACTTCTTTTCTTTAGAAAACTTTAATTTTATATGTGTACATATATATGTTGTATAAAATATGTATATAATATATGTATATGTAGTATGTATGTATTCCTGTGGTCCATTTATCACATATTTGTCTTCCAGCCTTTTCTTCTCTGAGCTTTACCTTAGGTATTCATAGCTTTAGCTCATTGTTCTGAGCTCTCACATGTCCCGTATGTTACTCTTCCATACCCTAGGCGATACACTGAATGTATAGCACTGTTTTTAAAAGGAAAGAAAAACAAGAAAAAAAAGGAGGAGGAGGAGATGGAGGAGGAGGAGTGGTGTGTGGCTCTGTTTTTGAGAGTCACCCTTGGCCTATTGCTGAAATGGTTCTACCTGTTTTCCTTTCTCCTGTCATTATACCCTGCTCTTTATTCATTCCTGCATAATGAGGTCCTTTATACCCTTCACACTGTGTTAATAGCTTGAAAGAATCAGAAGACAGCGTGAAAATTTACAGTAGACTGTGTCCCACACCCTGTCCACTCTAGGCTTCCTTCTGCTTGTCAAAGTCTCAAACAAATGAAACCAGGTGCTTGGGAAAATTTAAGGGCATAGGGTAGGAAGCTGGACTTCAGCGGAGGCACCTGAATAGTTAACTGTATGGGGTCAACTGAGGGGACGACAGGCAAAGTGTGACAGTGATGACAGGAAACAGAATCCAGATGTGTTAATATAGGCATGGAAGTGCAAGGTCGCAGAGAATAGGATAGAAAGCAGAAGCCTCTAGCTAAGGGGCAGACAGAACCCTAGAGACTCCAAAGCAAAGGAGCCCTGGCTTGAGAAGTAGTAAAGGAATCCAGGAGCATCATGGGAAACCTTCAGATCTGAGAGAGGAAACTCAAGTTACCTGGGTCCTTTCTGACTTTCCAGGATGAGATGATGAATGAGCCATCTGTCATGGTCTGGGTATGAAGTACATGCTACATCATTATTCATGCTTCCCCTGTCTTCTTATTAACACATCCATATAGTCCCCACATTTATAATCTGGCCCACACCCTTTCTAAAAGAGGCTGGTGATTGTCCTTGGGCAAACCTGAAGCTGTCCTGCCTAGTGGCACCTTGAGAACCCATGGTGTCTCTGTTTTACAGGCATCTGGGAGACACTGATGATTAACACTTCAGGGGGCTCTCATCCCATCTCTGCACAGAGTTCACAAACTAATCCTCTCCTTTCATTTCCCTGAGCCCAGTTCCTCGCCTGTAAATAAACTGAACAAACCCTGACCCTCCTACTCATTTTCCGTCTGCACTCAGGTGCTCCAAGGACAAACTCACTGAGGAATTTTGAAGAGGTGGATGTCTCAGAGAACTACGCCTACACAGAGAGAATGCTGAGGCAGTAAATATGTTTAAGACAGTTCTTTACAAGGTCTCTGAGAAAAGAATGACAAGACTAAGGGAAGCTGGCCACCCCCATATCTAGTTTTTGTTAAGTAAAAGTAAACATCGTGGATCCCCGGCCAGCTCTGTTCCTACTGAGCTCAGTGAAATCGGGTTATTTATGGGGATTTTACGTGATCACTATTTCTTATCAGTTTTAGTATCTCTGGTGTATATTTGGCAAGCAATGTGGAGGGGGCAGAACAGCATCCAAAGAAGCTGAAGGTTACAATCTTGTCCAGACTCCTAACTGGCTATGTCAAAGGCTTGTCACCTAATCTCTAGCAGACTTTTTTTGGGTGGGGGAGGGGAGCTAGATGAGCAATTGAGCTGCTTTCAAATTCTCTTAGGTGGCACTTTAAAGTCACTTTAATGAACCTTGAATGGTGGTTTTGTTAAGGTATACTAGAGACCATTATTTTAGTCTGGGGAGTTTTGTCTGTTTGATGGTTTAGTAAGGTGTGTTTGAAGAGCTAAAAGCTTGCTTGGCCTCCTGCTAGCTCTGTTGCCTTGGCAAGGCAGTTCAGCTTTCAGGTCACCATCTCCTAGTAGTTCTATCCCAGAATGCCTGTGAACATTAAATATTTCAAAGACCCAGCACAGTTAAGAACACATTCTGGACAACAAATAAGTGATATCTGGTGAAAACCAAACCATAGTTAGAATCCAACATTAAAAACAATTCTTAAACAAGCCAGGTGTGGTGGCATATGCTTTTAATCCCGTAATTCAAGAGGTAGGGTCAGGTAGATCTCTATGAGGTCAAGGTCAGCCTGGTCTGCCTTTTGAGTTTTAGGAAAACCAAGGTTATAGAGAGAGACCCTGACTGAAAAAAAAATCTTAACTAGACAACTAAAGCTTTGAATCCAACTTCAAAGAACAAACATATTGAAACAGTCATTCCCATTTATAGCAAGAGTTTGGGACTTGGGGCTGGTATAATGCCTAAGCAGGTGAAGGTATTCTTTTTGCAAATCTGACACCTAAGTTCAATTCCCAGAGCCCATATGAAAGCAAAAGAGAGAACCAACTCTACAAAGCTGTCCCCTGACCTCCACACAAGCATGCCATGCCATGTACCTCTCTCTCTCTCTCTCTCTCTCTCTCTCTCTCTCTCTCTCTCTCTCTCTCTCTCACACACACACACACACACACACACACACACACCATGCACACACAGTAATAGATACAATAAATTTAAGTCTTAAAAAAACAAAAGCTCATCACCCAGTGGTGTTCTACTTGTCTCTCTACCTTGGGATCACTTTTCCTTACAATAGTCTTCCTCCAACTCCTACTTGTGGGATTTCTATTCGGTCTTTAATACTTAGATCATGTGTCAGTTTCTCCACTGTATCCCATGCTCTCTTAGACAAACAGAAGCTTTCTAGAGCCCACATACTTTTTTTTTCGACAAAAAAAATTATTATTTGGGAACGTCTAGGTTAGTTGATTCTTGTGGTCTTCTTGTGGAGTCCCTATCCCCTCCGGAGCCTTCAACCTCCATCCGATATTTGGCTGTGGGTCTCTGCATCAGTTTAAGTCTGCTGCTTCATGGAGTCTCTTAGAGGACAGTTATGCTAGGCTCTTGTCTGCAAGCATAATGAAGTATCATTAATATTGTCAGAGATTGGTACTTGCCCAGGAGATGGGTCTCAAGACAGTTATTTGTTGGCCATTCCTTCCGGCTCTGCTTCATCTTTGTGCCTGTATTTTTTGTAGACAGAAAAAAAATGGGGGTTGAACACTTTGTGGGAGGGATGGTGTCCTTGTCTCCCTACTGGGGGACCTGCCTGGCTATAAGAGGTGACCATTTCAGGTTCTATATCCCTATTCCTATCCCTACTGCTATGACTCTCAGCTAAAGTCACCCCCATAGACTCCTGAGAGCTTTTTCCATCACTTGTTTCTGGTACATCTTTGCTTATTCCTGATTTTAGTGAGATTGCTTTAAGTTTCTCTCCACTTAATTTGATGTTGATTATTGTCTTGCTATATATTGTTTTTTTTTAAATCATGTTTAGATATTGCCTTGTATCCCTGATCGATCCAACACTTTAAAATGAAGGGATGTTGGATCTTGTCAAGTGCTTTTTCAGCATCTAATAAGATGATCCTATAATTTCTTTTTTTCAATTTATTTAAATGGTGGATTACATAGATGGATTTTTGAATGCTGGAACACCCTTGACTTGATGGATTATGCATACTTGGTTGAGTAATGTTTTTGATTTGTTCTTGGATGAGGTTTGCAAATATTTTATTGAGTTTTTTTTTTCTGCATCAATGTCTATACGAGAAATTAGTCTGAAATTCTTTCTTTGTTGAGTCTTTGTGTGGTGTAGCTATCAGGGTGGCTGTGTCCTCATAGAATGATTTTGGCAGTGTTTCTTCTATTTTGTGGAATAGTTTGAGGAGTATTGGTATTAGCTCTGTTTTTGAAGGTCTGGAATATTTCTGCACTAAAACCATTTGGCCCTAAACTTTTTTATGTGGGAGACTTTTAATGACTATTTTCATTTCCTTGGGGGTTACATGACTGTATAATTTACCTGATCTTCATTTAACTTGGGTAAGTTGTATCTGTCTAGAAAATGATTTGTTTAGTTTAGGTTTTCTAGTTTTGTAGAGTACAGGCATTTTAATTTCCTCAGTATCAGTTGTTATGTCTCCCTTTTCTGATATTGTGAACTTGTATACTATCTTTTTGCTTTTAAGTAATTTTGGCTAAGGGTTTTTAAATCTTGTTGATTTTTTCAAAGAACCTATTCTTTGTTTTGTTAATTTTTTGTATTGTTCACTTTGTTTCTAATTTATTAATTTTAGCCCTGGATTTGATTATTTCCTGTTGGTTACTCCTCTTAGGTGCTACGTTTTATTCTAGAGCTTTCAGGTGTGTTTTTAAGTTGCTAATATGATATCTCACCAATTTCTTTATGAAGGCACTTAGTGCTATTAACTTTCCTCTTAGCACTGCTTTCATTGTGTCCCATATGTTTCAGTATGTTGTGCCTCCATTTTAATTGAATTCTTGAAAAATCGTTAATTTCTTTTTTTCATTTCTTCCCTATCTCTGTGGTCATTGAGTATAGAGTTGTTCAGATACCATGAGATTATAAACTTTCTGTTGTTGTTTTAATACATGGTGATCTGATAAGATACAAGATTTATTTAATCTTCTTGTATCTGTTGGGACTTGCTGTGTGATTGAGTAGTATATGGTCTACTTTGGAGAAGGTTCTATGAGGTGCTGAGAAGATAGTGTATTCTTTTGTGTTTGGGTAAAAGGTTCTGTAGATAGCTGTTAGGTCCATTTGATTCATAACCTCTGTTAGTCTCATTATTTCTTCATTTAGTTTCTGTTTCAATAACCTGTTCATTGGAAAGAATGGGGTGTTGAAATCCCCCATTATTGGTGTGTGAAGTTCAATAGGTGATTTAAGATTTAGTAATGTTTATTTTATGAATGTGGGTGTCCTTGCATAGATATTCAGATTGAGACATCATCTTAGTGGATTTTTTTTCCTTTGGTAAGTATGAAGTGTCCTTCCCTATCTCTTTTGGTTACTTCTGGTTGAATATATTTTATTAGAGACATACTCCAGGTTGTCTCTTGTATCCATTTTCTTGGAAAACCTTTTCCATTCCTTTACTCTGAGGCAGTCTATCTTTGTTGCTGAGGTGTGTTTCTTGTATGCAGCAGAATGATGGGTCCTATTTAAACATCTACTCTGTTGACCTGTGCCTAATGACTAATACTACTGTTATTTTGATGTTAGTAATGTTATTTGTTTGTGTGTGAGTGTGTGTGAGTGTGTGTGTGTGTGTGTGTATGTGTGTGTGTGTGTGTGTATGTGTGTGTATATGTGTCTGTGTCCTCTTTTGGTTTTGCTGTGGGACGGTGAATGTTTTGTGTTTTCTTGGGTGTAGTTTCCCTCTTGTGTTGGCATTTTCTTTCTATTATCATGTGTATGGCTGGATTAATAGAAAGATATTGTTTAAATTTGATTTTGTCGTGGAATATCTTAGTGTCTCTATGGTGATTGAAAAACTGCTCTGCAAATAGTATTCTGGGCTGACATCTGTGGCCTCTTAGGGTCTGCAAGACATCTGTCAGGGCCCTTCTGGCTTTTAGAGTCCCTGTTGAAAAGTCAGGTGTAATTCTGATAGTCAGCCTTTTTGTTAGTAATCCTTTTCCCCTTGCAGCTTTTAATATTCTTCTTCTTCTTCTTTTTTTTTTTTTTTTTTTTTTTTTTGCTCTGTACATTTAGTGTTTTGACTATTATGTGACAAGAGGATTTTCTTTCCTGGTCCAATCTATTTGGTGTTCTGTAAGCTTCTTGCACATTTATAGCCATCTCTTCCTTTAGGTTAGAAAGGTTTTCTTTCGTGATTTTGTTAAAGATATTTTATGGCCATCTGACCTAGGAATCTCCTTCTATTCCTAATATTCTTAGGTATAGTCTTTTCATAGTGTCTCAAACTTTTTATACTTGGCATTTACCTTGATAAATGTGTCCATTTCTTCTATTGTATCTTCTAGGTCTGAGGTTCTCTCTTCCATCTCTTGTATTCTGTTGGTGATTCTTGAATCTACAGTTTTTGTTCACGTTCTTAGGTTTTCCTTCTCCAGGAATGCCTCCATTTGTATTTTCCTTATTGCATCTATTTCCATTTTCAGGTCTTGAACAGTTTTATTTATTTTCTTTACCTATTTGACTGTATTTTTCTGTACTTATTTATAGTTATTTGTTTTTCTCTATAAAGGCCTCTCCTTGTTTCATTGTATTTTCCTGTATTTCTTTAAGGAATTTATTTATTTCTCTTTTGAAGGTCTCTATCATCTTTATAAGATGAGATTTAAGGTCACAGTCTTGCTCTCCTAGTGTGTTAGAATATCCAGGGCTTGCTGTAGTAGGACACCTGGGTTCTAATGGTGCCATATTGCATTGACTTTTGTTAATTATGTTCTTGTGATGGCCTTTAGCCATCTGGTTGTTTGTAGTGTTAGCTGGCCTGGTATCCCCTGGTAGTGTCAGGCCTCTGGGACTGTTGTTAGAGTCTCTGTTTGTCCTGGGTGGAGGTAGGCCTCCTGGTAGACAGGCAGAGCTGTGGCTTGAGAAAGAGAGAGCAAATCTGGGATTGCAGATAGAGATGTGGATTAAAATATTGAACCTGAAAAAAAATTAAAGCCTGGAAAGGGCAGGGTAGACCTCACAATGAGCCCAAAAGTCAGGCAATTGGGGACAGGTATCTCACCTGGTTGTTCTGATGACAGCAGTCCTCCTGGGAAGCAGACTGAGCTGCCTGTCACCCACATACTTCTTAAAATGACAGTCATGATTTATAAAGGGTCAGTCTTGACTGTCAATTTGATGGAATTTAGAATCACCAAAGAAAACATATTTCTGTGCATGTCTCTGAGGAGTTAGCTAGATGGGGAAAGTTAAATGTAGGCAACATTACACTATGAGTTGGGGTCCCCAGCTGAATAAAAAGCAAAAGAAAAAAAAGCAAACTGAGTATAAACATTTATTGCTCTCAGCATCCTATCCCCCACTTTTCTCCCCTGTATTCCCAAGAACTATCAGCCAAAATAAAGCCTTCCTTAAGCTGTATTTTGTCAGACATTTGGGCTCAGGAACAAGACAAGCAACCAATACAATGTGTTCCCTTAAGTATCATGTAGCTTATCATTCTCTCTCTTCCTGTAGACCTTGAATCCCTCAAGGACCAGGATGAGCACAGAGGCTATGCTAGCTCACAAGGGGTATTCAGTTTACTTCTACTGTTTGATGGATGAAAAATGGACAACAAAAATATTTGTGCTACCTCTAGCTTGTATTTCATAAATCTACTCCTTTATGATAAGGAAATGGTGAGGTGGGGCTCTGGTATACACTGCAAGACTACAGGTGTACAAGCTGAAGAAGGAAATGCTAGGAGTTTTATGGAAGTTGGTCTCATGAAGAGGTAGTGGGGATGGTTGTTCACTGTCTCATGGCCAGAAAACTTTTCCTAAAATAGCCAGACTCTACACTGTTTTAAAAACATCAGAAAAGTACCCAAACTCTTGGGAAACACATGCCTTGCCTTTTACATCAAAGCCAACATGAGCTAACCCAGGATCCGGACTCTGTAAACTATTGCCCCAAATAGGCACAAAGTTCCAATCATGTTTAGTGGGAAACCATGTTTCAGCCGATTTTTAAAGAGAAAAATTATAACTCCTGTGCTAAACTGTGGACATTTGAGAAGCCAAGCTGAACCACACACATTTATATTCTGAGACCATTTTTCCCACTGTGTGAGGAGTTGAAAAGTTCAGAGAAAGCAGATTTATGGCTATCCTTAATTATCACGAGGAGCTGGGGAAAGTTGTTTTATCTTTCTGGGCATTCGCTTCACCCGATGAAGAATGAGAGCATTATAAAGGAAGGTTTTCAGAGTCTCTTGGGAGTCTCAGCAAAGCCACAGAAAAGCAGCAGCACACTGGTGTCATTTGGAATGAGCAGAATTGGTGTCTGCCAATATGACACGTTTTCAGAGTCAAGAAGGATGAGCCTGGCTCCAAAAATATCCTTGCTTTGCTAGCCAAGGGCTAAATCCCACGAGTTAAGTGTAGGTAGCTAAAGAGGAGATAGATACTTTAGGGTCTGCCATGTCTGCCCCGTCCCCAAAGTGTTGCTGGCTCTCTGTTTTCTCATCTGTGTAATCCTGTACAGTCTAGCATTACGTCAGTGACCTCCCAAGAGCAGCAGAGGTCTGAGAGGGAGTGTCCTTGCTACCCTCTGGGTGTAGGATTAGCAGCATAGAGTTCAGTTGTCTGTGCTCCAACAAAGGACAGGATGAGACGTGCTGGCTGCCTTCTGAAGTCCCCAGGATTCGTGGGCTCACTCTGGCCTCATTCACTGTCCCAGCTCACCAAGGGAAATCCTTTTCAGTCCAACCAGAACTATAATTATACTTAAATTACCTTCAAATAATGACCAGTTCACTGTAATATTATTTTAACCGTGGCTTGAGAGTTTTCTGAACCTGCTCTTTCCATATTCTCCAGCCAACACCGCCACTGAGTGAGACTTAATGTCTATAAAGTATTTTAAGAAGCAATTTGTATTGCTTATTTTTCTTTTGGTCAACAAATGACACAAAAATCCCTTACTTAGCACCTGGGACACTCCTGCCTAATTTTACAGTTGAAAAAGAGCCCATACAAACAAAATGCCTAATCTGCCCTGCTAAAGCATCTTGGGAAATGTGCCAGCTGGAAAAGGGGAGAGGGGAAGAGGAAGAGGACACATGCTCAAGTGGCTTTGGACAGGGTAAAATCAGAAATTTTTTTTCTACAACTTATCTGACATGACATTTTCATGACTGAGGAATGACAGTGAGTAGAAGTAATGAGAATTTATACCCAGCCTAGCAGAGTCCCACTGTGCTTACTGCCTTCCCACTGTGCGCACTACCTTCACACTGGGCACACTACATTCCCTCTGGGCACACCGCCTTCACTCTGGGCACACTGCACTCCCACTGTGCACACTGCCTTCCTACTGTATGTACTGCCCTCCTACTGTGCACACTGCCTTCCTACTGTGTGACCTGCCTTCCTACTACCAGATGGTCCAGAGGTTTTCAACCACAATCACTATGACTTTTAAAGAGCCAGCATGCCCATTGCAATCTGCGTGTATTTATTCACTTATATAATATACATGTGCTAGTTCAAAATGTTAAAATTCACATAAACATTTAATCAGCAAGAAAAGATCTTTATGTTATTAATTCTAGAGCAATAAAATTCTGTAAGCTTGGTGTTTAGGTATGTTCTGGTCCTATTTTTTAAAGGTATATTTGTAGAGTTCTGTTTGTGTGGGATTCAGACACAACAGATCTCATTACAAATAGTTGTGAGCCACTACGTAATTACAGAGATTTGAACTGAGGACCTCTGGAAAAGCAGTCAGTGCTCTTAACTACTGAGCCATCTCTCCAGCCCCTTTGTTACTATTTCCAATATGTTATATTATCCTGGTTTAATGGGAGGAAAGGAAGTGATGATAAAGGAGGAAAGAAGGTGAGTGGATTCCCGTGACAGGAAAGCAGAGGGCGAGTCACTGGTCAAGGTTAGGGTGATGTGAACTAGAAGCATAACGAAGAAACATGAAGGCAGTGGGTAATGGATGAATTACAGCAAAGCATAATGCCACTTATCTACAAAAATGCCATAATGAAAATGTATACTAACAAAAATAACTTAAAGACAAGAAAGAAGAATCGGAAATATTAATTTGTTTTGTGTCACAACCATTTGAAGGTCTGTTCATGTACACACCTAGTGAAGGCTGAGAAATAAATTAGAGAATCGATACCCTTCACAATAGTCACAAAGAATATAAAATACCTTGGGGTGACCCTAACCAAGCAAGTGAAGGATCTGTATGACAAGAACTTCAAGTCTCTGAAAAAAGAAATTGAAGAAGATCTCAGAAAATGGAAAGATTTCCAATGTTCATGGATTAGAAGGATCAACATAGTAAAAATGGCCATCTTGACTAAAGCAATCTACAGATTCAATGCAATCCCCATCAAAATTCCAACTCAATTCTTCATAGAGTTAGAAAGAGAAATTTGCATATTCATCTGGAATAACAAAACAATCAGGATTGCAAAAACTATTTTTCACAATAAAAAGACTTCTGCATGTAATCACCATCCCTGACCTCAAACTGTATTACAGATTAATTGTGATTAAAAAAAAAAAAAAAAAAACGCATGGTATTGGTACAAAGACAGGCAGGTAGATCAACGGAATACAACTGAAGATCCAGAAATGAACCCACACACCTGTGGACATAGTACTATCTGAGGACCCGGCTATACCACTCCTGAGCATATACTCAAAAGAAGCTTCAACATCTAACAAGGACACATGTTCCACCATGTTAATAGCAGCCTTATTTATATTAGCCAGAATCTAGAAAGAATCCAGATGCCCTTCAGTAGAGGAATGGATACAGAAAGTGTGATACATTTACACAATGGAGTACTACTTAGCTATTAAAAACAGTGACTTTATGAAATTCTTAGGAAAATGAATAGAACTAGAAGCTATCATCCTGAGTGAGGTAACCCACTCATGAGAACACTCATGGTGTGCAGTCACTAATAAGCAGATCCCCAAAGCTCAGAATACCCAAGAAACAATTCACAGAAATTATGAAGATCAAAGAGAAGGAAGGCCAGAAGAGATGAATACCTCAGTTTTTCTTAGAAGGAAGAACAAAACACTCATGGGAGGAAATAAAGGGACAAATAGAGGAGCAGGGATTGAAGAAAAGGTCATTCAGAGACTGCCTTACCTTAGGATCCATTCCTTATGCATCTAATATGCCCAAGCACTATTACTAATGCCAAGAAGTACTGGCAGCAATCTGATATGGATGCCTCCTCAGAGGCTCTGCCAGAGTTATACTGATACAGAGGAGCATGCTTGAAGCTAACCATCAGACTGAACACGAGGACTCCAATGATAGAACTAGAGAAAGGACAGAAGGAGCTGAAAGGGTCTGCAACCTCATGGGAAGAACAAAATTATCAACTACTCAAACCCAGCACAGCTCCCAGGGACTAAAACACCAACCAATGAGTTTTCATAGAAAGACCCATGGCCCAAGGTACATATGCAGCAGAGGATGACATTGTCTGGCATCAATGGGAGGAGAGGCCTTTGGTCCATCGAAGGCTTGTTTTCCCAGTGTAGGGGAATGGCAAGGCTCTGAGGTTGGAGAGGGTGGTTGGGAGAGGGAGTCTTCATGGAAGGAAGTGGAGGGGGAGGGGGAATGAGAGTGGGGGAAAGGGGATAACATTTGAAATGTATTGGGTTTGCAGATAACAGAACCAGTCCCACAGTTAGGAAGCACAGCAACATACAATTGTTCTGCTGCCTTGAAGATGTTGCCATGTTTCTTCTAAACAACATTTTTTCTTACAAAATATTACTTTGATCTTGAGAAAACAATGGCTTAATCTAGGCCCCTTTCCTTGGAGTTATCTGCTCCGTGGCCTACCTACCCCTAGCAATAATTTGTTATCATGCTAAAAATAATACATCTCAAAATTGTCTCTGGTTTTAAAAATCTTTTCAAAAGATTTTACAGGTAAACTGAGCTTCTGTGTTTGCTGTGGTTGTTGTCTAAAAAGAAGGAATAATAAATCAGGTGTCTGCAAACTGTGGTCATTGCATCCAACCTATTCTATTCTGGTACTACAAAGTTTTACTGTAATACAACCACATTCATTTATGTATCAGCTATGACAACTTTTGTACTGAAAAGACAGAGTTGAGTAGTTGTGACAGAGACTAAAGTGTTAAGTGTCTTTCCCCAATACACGTGCACGCACACACATACAAAATTATCCAACTCTTGCCATAGATCATTGTAAAGCTTTTAAAATACTTAATTATTTGTGTTTTTCTCTCTGTCTCTTTCTGTCTGTCTCTGTCTCTCTGTTCCCCTAGATACACACTCTACCACTGAGTCCTACCCCCAGTATGACTTAGAAAGTTCATACCTATATTTGAGAATTCTAACATTGTGACTTTGAGTTCTTTGTTGCAACAACAGTCTGTGAGTGGTGCAGTCCTGACATCTCACTCCTACATCAGCTTCTCACGCCTGGTTCTTTCTTTAATCTGAGCGTAATTAACACATTTATAGTTAATAATGCCCTTCCTGAGTCTCTTTTCTTCAGTGAAGAGAAGTAAAGGGGATTGACTTTCATACCTTTCTTTATTAACATAGAAGCTAGAATAGGCTGGGGGTAGAGCTCAAAGATCGAGTACTCATTTGGAATACCCAAGACCCTGCAGGCACATGTGCAAAGGGGTAAGGGGACAGAGGGACAGACAGAAAAATATTGGCAGAGAAAAGACACAGACAGACAACACAAGAGAGAGAAACTAGAGAGCATGCAAGAGAGCAAGTGAGCAAATGTAGAGACCGTATCCTGGCCACACGTTGAGGCAAATGATGTAGGCCCAGCACGGTGTTTGAAGTATATCAGCATGTGACCTAAGAAAAATCGATTTAGATCTGTTGTTGGAAGTTGAAGTGAAGACTTAAGAAAAATCTTGTGTGTGTGTGTGTGTGTGTGTGTGTGTGTGTGTGTGATTGTGGTTGTTGTTGTTTTCTTTAGGGATCATCAGCTAAGACTATAGAAGCAGGGATCCCATGGGAAGTGGCAGCTGACAGCACCATTCACAAAGGAGTGCACACACTCAGAGCTGCTGATGGCCGCTGGAGACATCCTGCTTGTCACATCTGAAACCCACTCTTGGAGCCTGGCTCCCTGTCAGTGCTGTCAGCTACCCCTCCCTGCCGTGTGATCCAGTGAGCAACCTGTCTCCACAGCAGCTTCTTTAAATCCAGTTCCCACCTCTAAGGAGTCCTGACTCATATTCACCCATAACCGTGGTGGACTTGGGAGGATAATTCAAGCAGAGTTTAGGTCTCCGTTGTTCCGTTTTCACTTATACTATAAGCCTAAGGTAAAAATTCAAACAATACATAGAGACATCTAATTATAAAATAAGTCTCTTTCCTGCCTCCCACAGAATCCCTTCACTGAGAACAGTACGTGTTCACGGTTTCTTTTGCATGCACCCAGGATTTTTCTTGAATTGAGTTTATGACACTCTGAAGAGATATGGAGAGAATGGAGCTGCTATGATACATTGTTCCCAGACCTAACTCAGCAAAGTGAAGATGAGTCAGTATCACACTCTTCCCCTTTTGTGTTATACCATCATACAAGTGCCCTCTGTGGGGCCCTACATTTTATATATTTCAAAGTAAAATCTCAATAGAAAAGTACCAGCTAATGGGCTTTATCATCATGTCGAGTTTTTACAATCTACTTTGAAACATCCGGCATCTTGAAACAATTACCGAAACCACTTAAAACTTCACAGAAAGTTGGTTTATTTTCTTAAGGCCTATAAACATAATGTGGTTTATTTTTAACTTCATATCTCTGGTGTCTGGCTTGAGATTTCACTTCTGCAAAAAAAGAAAAAAGTCAGAAAGCAGACAGTTTATTCTGTGTGTCTTGTTTCATTTTCCCCCTTTAAGTTTGAAGAGGAAACGATGTTATTGGAAGGCTATACATTTAAATAATACAAGTGAGTTATAGTCATTTTGGAAGTAACTACACAATGTATTAATATCTGACCAAAATTAAATGCCACATACAAGGAAGGTAATAAATGCTACTGAGCCATCTTGCCATCATAATGAAAAGAATAACAGTGCTAATATTTAAAAGATGGTGGAAAGTTCTATCTTTGCATAAGAAATCCAAGTTAAACAATTATTTTCAAGCCATCATCACTATCAATAACAAGGGTCAAACCTTTGTTTTTAAAAACCCATCTGAGAGAATCCTTGAGCGGCAAACTTTTCACCGAATGGTAAAATAACAAGCAAACGGTTGCGGTACGCTGGAGGATGACTGACAGGTGCTGTGAGGCGTGAGGTAGAACCAGTGGAGAAGGGTTAGAAGAAGGCTTAAAGCAGGAAGTAGAATCCTTTCACCAAGATACAGCTGAAAAGGCAGAAGGACGCTCGCACCCCTCCAAAAGCCAAGGCAGAGGCCTTGAAAGCTAGGAAGGTGGAGCTGAAAGTCCTCCAAAGCCACAAAAACAAAAAATATAAAAGAAGATCCCCCATGACACCCACCTTCCAGTGACCCCAAACCTAAAGGTTCTGGAGGCAGCACAAATAATACTAAAGAAACACATCCAGGAGAACACACTTGTCCACTGTGCAGTTATCAACTACCTGCCTCCCTGACTCCCTGACCACTGAATCAGCCATGAAGACAAGAGAAGACAACACACCTGTGCTCACCGCTGATGTCAAGGCCAACAAGTGCCCGAGAAGACAGAGTGTTTTGAAACTCCATGACACTGATGTTACCAAAGTCAATACTCTGATAAGGCCTGACAGAGAGAAGACAGCCTATGTTTGTGATGCCACAGATGTTGCCAACAAAATTGGGATCATGTAGACTGAATCCAGATGGGAAATTCTAAATATGCACCTTTTAACCATAATAAAAATAAAGTGACACTTCTGTGAGTAGAGACGCAGCTCAGTGGTAGAGCACTTGTCCAGAATACAAGGGTCCAGTGTCCCTTCCAGCCACTGGCAAAAAAAAGGTGGTCTTGGTTGACTTCACTGAGGGAGTTGTACTGAGTAAACTGTTAGAAGGATCAGAAAGAGTCAATCTGATGACCAACTCCTGGAAAAGAGACCCAGGAAGAAATGAGTACAGCAGTGTGGTGACTGTGACAAAGATGTGTAACACAGGCAAGGAAGAGCAAAGTCGGCACGGCCAGAAAAGGTAACTAAAAAAAAACACAGTACAGGAGGAGATGAGGGCGTTCGGTGCGGACCAGAAGCCACTGTCTGTTCCTCTGAGTAAATCTGGGTACAAAGAGGATGATGGGGTTGAAAATAAATTGGAAGAAAGGAAGAGAGGAATGGATGCGGATGCAGAGATATGTCACACTGGAACCCAAGAGAAAAGCAATGTGGGTATGCGGGGGACTAACTACAGAAGCAGGAGAAAACTATCGGGTTCTCAGTGTACCTTGGATATGGTGTCCACACAGTGCCTGAGAGGTTGGAGCGAGGTATGAATACATTCAGAGTCTGAGGCTTGAACAGCAATGGAAAACCTGGTACCCACGGCAGTGAAGGCAGCATTGAGTGCCACACATGGGAGATCTGGATAGTCAGGAGAGGAGATGGCAGCGAAGATCACAGGTTTGTATTGGGACAAGAAGGCTCCAAGAGTCTGTGACAAAACAACGTATGTATAAGAAGCTCAGAACTATGAAGTCACTAAGGATGGGCTGAGCATACAGCGTGGAGGGGCAGCAAAGGGTTTCTTATCCCAGGTAGAGCGAGTCAGACGGCATGAACTTCCTTACACCTTGCAGAACAGTGTACAATTTAAATTCCTGCGTTCTCTGTTTCTAGGCCCTTTTCATTTAGTAGTTCTAAGTTCTGGCTGACCTTGTGGTATGGATCCACACAAAATCTTAAACCAGGGATAACCCTAAGCAGCTGGACTCTGTCCATTGACGTAGCTATCACCTGCTTTTCCTTAAGTGTTTTCACATGTTCTCTGACACTTTTACTCAAAACCTACTGCTAATCTAAAGAGATAAAAATTAATTATCATAAAAGAAAGAAACCCAGCTATACCAAGCTTTCTTCTGGGAGCTATCTGAGCTATCCCTCCCATCAGCCTCATTACCGGAAATAGTAATCATGGATATTTGCCAAACACAACATTTTTTTCTTCCCTAAAAACTAAGCATTCTGTTCTATTATCACAGTATAAAGTGATTATACTCATTCGCATCCCCCGCTGCTTTTCTAGATAGGATTACTACTTTATTTCAGCCAACACTTGTCTTGCCTTAAAAAGAAAAAGAAAAATATACTTCTGAAATCTATTATTTCATGAAAGCCACTATTCAATATATTTGAACAATTTTGCTGAGAGTTCACAAATTGTGTTGCCAAGGTCAGACAGGGAGAGGAGATCTAGCCAGGTGACGTGCAGCACCGGAAGACAGAACCTACAGTCTTCCTGACGTGTCTTTCTGACGTGTCTTATGCCTGCGTCACCGGTTTCTCAGGGGTGTCAGAGTGAACACAAGCATGACAGCTTAAAACCAGAGACATTCATTCTTGCCAAACCTGAGGACGGCTCAGGCCATGCTTTCTCAGAAAGTCCTGAGAGAAGGCCTTTGTCCTTTCTTGGACCTTCATGTCTACTCTTGACATCATCCTCTGTCTGCAAATTCCCCTCATCTAGCAAAAGTATAGACTACAGGCCTTGCTACCTCAATGCATTATGATTGACATCTCTATTTCCAAATAAGATCCCATTCACATTCAGGGGTGCCGAGGGAAGACTTCGGAACACCTCCCCAGGAGGGAACGATAACATCAAACCACTCATTCAGTCACTGAGATCCTTTCCTGTGCTCTGCGTACTCACAGACATGTCGGATATGAGAACCAACAAGATAGCATAGTCCCTGCCCACCAAGAGCTCAAATCTTATATGGGAGACAGACACCTGCAGCTCAGAGTGGCGAGCAGAGGGTGTGGTTAACTGGGACGTTCAGGGAGGAAATTCGTGATGCTGCTTTCTGAAAGAAGTAACATCTAAGATAAGATGGAGATGAAAGTGTGGACAGTGCTGGCAAGAGGCCTGTGAGCAGAAGGAAGGTGTCAGAGCCATGTCACTCTCTAGGGACTATGGCAGTCTGAGTGGAGACAGTAATTATCACAAGAGATGAAGCTGAACATTGGACAGTGGGTAGGTCATGGGGACTTTGAAGACATGCTATGGATGGGACTTTGTCCTATTGATCAGCATTCCTCTGATGCATTCTACAGAGTGCTACCAAACTCTGAGGCCATTTATTATATAGCAAAACAAACGAATACGCCTCCATTTACAATGAAGCAAACTTTACTTTTTCACTGTGCTCCTTCTCAGAGGTCAGCATACTTAGAGACACTGGAGGTGCAGGGGCAGTGGAAAAGTGAAGTGGGGAATAGGAAAGGGGTCAGCAGTTAAGTGCCCTGGCTGGGCAAGCTAGAAGACCTTAATTCAGACACCCGACATTCACATAAAACCAGGCATTGTCACTCAAACCTGCAACCCCAGTACTGAAGGGATGGGACTCCACTTTGCTGGTTTCCAGCTTTTGTCAAGCTCCAGGTTCCATGACAGACTTTTCCTCAAGAGAATAGGACAGAACGCAATAGTGGAGGACACCTGAAGACCCACCATTCTCCTCCGCCCTCTAAAGATGCATGAGGTACAGGCACACACACACACACACACACACACACACACACACACACACACACACACACACAATTTTTAAAAGGAGAGTGAATTGGAACCCATATTTTTTTCCTGAAGATGAATGTCCTCCCTTAGATATGAGTCACAAGGTCAACACAAAGAAGCAAGCTCTAGGCAACGAGAAGTTGCTGACAGATGTCTAATTACAAAAAGATAGTAATCCAATCGCTTGATTGACTATTGGAATGAAGGTTGGGCAGAGTTGAACCAAAAAAAGTGAAAGGCTTTGCTAACAGCTAAAGTAAATAATGATGATGATGATGATGATGATGATGATGATGATGATGGTGATGGTGATGATAATGATGATGATGGTGGTGGTGGTGGTGGTGGTGGTGGTGGTGATGATGATGATGATGATGATGATGATGATGATAGCCTAAAATCAAACAATGCAAAGAGAATGTGTTAAACTTGTATTTAGGGTTTTAAAAATGGCAACATTTGACTGATTGTGGGAAGAAGTATTGGTGAAGTTGGAATGAGTCAGAAAAAGCTTACCCCAATCATCAGTTTGTCAGTTAGTGTCGTACCTTTTTCCACACCAAATTTCTTAAACAGTACATTGAGATAAAACCCTGTGGACATGTACACAGTACTAAGAACATCTCTTAGCCATGCAGAACGGCCAGAGTACAAAACAAACCCAAGCCTGTGTGTGCACAGCTGGGTCTTTATCAGATGCAAAGTCAAATATGAAACCAGATGAGAAAGAGACAATGGCCAAAGGACATAGCAAGCCCAGGAGTAAGTGGAGCAACTGGTCCAATCAAGTGGCAACTTGTTTAGAGAAATGTAAGCAACCTGTCTGTGCTCCCAGGGAGAGGCCAGCAGACAGGCAGATAGCAAGGGTTTTTTTTTTTTTTTTTGTTCTTTTGTGGACAACCCTCTAAGAACATCAGTGAATGGTTTACAGATCCAGATCAGTGGTCCATGGAGAAGACTAACAAGTGTCACACAGAGTCAGGTCCCAGGATGAATTAGGATCTGTCTCCAGTCCTATAAGAAGACTATCTATGCCTTTGGACAGGAAGCCCAGTAAAAAGACCCAGATCTGTGCGTTAGGTCAATGGAGAGGGATGACTTCACTTTGGGAAACAAACATCAGAGCGTGTCGCTAGATCATAAAATTCGCAATCTTCCAGGATGACTGGCTCTCAAGTCCAGACAGTGGCCCTGGGATAGCAAATCTACTTCCCGCCTGAATTTGTTTGGAGTCAGAAACCTTGGTGAATTGGGGCAACTGTATCAGTGAGCCTAAAATAGAGGAAAGAGATGGAAACATAGTCAGGACAGATTTGAGTTATTCCATGTGGCTTTCCTGTGATTATGCCATAGGTATGAGAAAGAAAGTGACTGCTACAGAATTGGCCACATGGATACCTAAGAAACAACTTGTTGTTTATTAATACTAATTGAGTATCAACTATATCCATAGTTCCACTTTGGGGCAATAAAATACAAAGGGTGGGGCAATGGCTCAGTAAATAAAAGCACTTGCTGGACAAGCATGAGGACCAGAGTTCAAATCCCAGCACTCATGCAAGACGCCAGGAGACATGGTTCCATGTGCACCTGCAATCCTTGTGTTGCAGGGGACAGAGATGGGAATTACTGGGCTTGCTGGCTGGCAGCCTAGATCCATGTTCTACTTAGAGAACCCTTTTCAAGAGATTGAGGTCGAGGGTGGGAGAGCAGGACACCTGTCTGCACACAGTAACAAGAGATGCACAGACTTAACACCTGCAGCTAAGTACCCCACAGTAATGCAAGCATGGTTATGAGATACCCCAAAATCACCAAGCAAAAAGTCCTAGTCACGTTTGGGAAAGGACGAGAAAAGAGGAGAGCAGAAAAAGGCTCTTGGGAAGACTGACTCTTTACCTGAACAGCCCAGCTTTATTATCTCTTGGTCCTGACAGCTACCTCTAACTTCAGGTGTGTGATCACTTCATTCACGCTTCCATCAACAGTCTTGGGTGCTGTGGTCTTATAAGGAGAAAGCCCAACATTCCATATGCCAGGACAGAAAAGTCCTAGTTCTAAGTGAGTAACCATAACCCTATCTATCTCCCAACCTGTCAAGCTTCAACTTTACTCCCTATAAAATAAAGACAAAGATACACACCCTCCAAAGGGCTTTTTTAAGGATTAAGCAAAGCAAAGTGAATAGATTTTGTAAACTCAAGAGAGCTAAACAAAGGATCTGTTGTCTTAACGGTGTCCCAACTTGAGGTTAAACCAGGGTTCAGCTATGCCTGGGTATGTTTGATGAGCTAGTATGTGGCTTCTGGGAGTCATTTCCGGGGAGGATGGAGAAATAGTTTTGCTCACAGGATGGGGAAAGAGGAAAGACCAGAAGCAGCAAGAATGTCTGTGCCCAGACCACTTCAGAGTTATGCAGAATTAAGGAACTGCTTTTAGAAAAGAGTCTCTCTAGTGAGGCTTCCCCAGAGGCATACTAGCAGGCAGTCGGGAGGGACGAGAGGTGATACCTCAGCACAATGTGAACTCCAACCCAAAGGAACTGGTCACCCGAAGAATTTCCTCCTGCTCTAAAGGGTTATAGGTTCTCTCCCCATGTTTCTTAGATCTGCAATGTTCAGATATCATGTAAGAAACATTCTGCCCTTTACCCTCCAGCTATGGGGGTAACCACCGACATAAAAGAAGGGAGAAATAATCAGGGCAATCTGTGTGTGCGATTGTGGAACAGTCTCCTAGGGATGAATTCATGATTGGTCATCTCCTTGAATCTGACCCCAACAGTGACACCACGAGGTGGGTGAAGCCTGGAGAAACTCAAGTCACATTAATATTACGGTAGGTGAATGGTAGATTCCATGTGACTTCAGGCACTCTTAGCTGCATACTAATATTACGGTAGAGGAGTGTAGTTCCCATGTGATTTGGACACCATTAGCTGTTATCTTACAATCACATCAATTGTTCTGTATTTTAGGAGCTCGAGGAAGCAGAAGTGTTATCAGCAAGACTGCAAGTCCTGCCCCCCACTCCCTATCCCCCTATCTCCACTCCACCCCCCACTCCCTATCCCCCTATCCCCACCCCCACCCCTGCTCATTACCCAGAACATTCAAAATAAACCAAGGCTTTGGAAGGCAGCTGGCCTGTGTTGGTAATCAATGCAGCTCCGATCAGCTGCCGTAGCCAGAAAGAAAACACCTCCTCTTTTGGATCTCATCTCGGTATTTTCCAAGCCTGGGAGTGAAGGGAAGGCCAAAAGGAAGGATGTAGAAAATTATGACATACAAGTTACACTGCACTGTAAGAAGATAGGGGTGAGCAACGGAATGTGTAAATAGCCCCATTAGTTGAAAATATGGTTGGGCGTGTGCCAAAGAGCAAGACACCCCACTTTCAACCCCGTGAAGATTTGACAGAAGGCCTGACCTGTAGGAGAGGCTGAGAACTTTGGGCTCTTTCTCTTTTCCTGAAGCCCACTCCCATTCTGGCCCAAGTGTCTTAAAGAAGAGCATCAGACATGCCCAGCATTAGATCCACCACCAGGCTCCTGTATTCATGCAAGGAACAGGAGTACACAGTTGATAGAGGCCTGCCAACACAGTTCTCTGGCACTGTAGTACTTCCTGAGGTCGAAGGCTGGCTCTTGCCAGACAAGGTGGAGCCCAGCAAACAACAGGGGTCTCCTTAGCAATTTGGAAAGTCTGCACACAAGCAAGCTTACAGGGTATTCTGAATCATCCTGAAGTGCCCTGACCCCACCCCCACCCCACCCCCACCCGTGGATGCCCCATCTCAACCCTGCCCAGCAAATCCTGTCTCCAGCTGAGTCTGAGGCACACTCAGGTTCCAGCAAAAGTGGAGTGGCCCCTGATAGGTTGGCTAGGAGGGCAGTGGACTTGTGGATTCCAAAGCGGGTAGTGAGTGGGCAGCTGCTGGGGACGTGGGTGTGCGTGTGGAGAGACTGGCTTTTCAAGTGGTGTCCTTGCTTAGCTTTAAATAGTCGCTCCCCAAGTAGGAAAGGAAGCAGAGAGGAACACCTGATTTCTGTCAGAACTTGGGATAGCCACCGCACGGTGTACAGGGTGCTTCATGGAGGAAGACCAACAGAAAGTCCAGAGTCTGCAGCTGGAGAGATGGCTCAGTGGTTAAGAGCACTCACTGTTCTTCCAAAGGTCCTGAGTTCAATTTCCAGCAGCCACAGGGTGGCTCACAACCATCTGTAATTGGATCTGACGCCTTCTTCTGGTGTGTCTGAAGACACTCACATACATAAAATAAATAAATCTTTAAAAAGAAAACAAGCTGTTTGGGCTGGAGAGATGGCTCAGAGATCTTCCAGAGATCCTGAGTTCAATTCCCGGCAACCACATGGTGGCTCACCTCTCTGAAGACAGCAACAGTGAATTCATATACATAAAATAAATAAATCCTTTAAAAAAAAAAAAAGTCCAGAGTCTCAGAAGTGTAGAAGTGTTTGATCTCTTTCAAAGGCGAGCTCTGTATAGAGTGTGCTGTAGGCAGTGGGAATTGTCAAACAGCAAGCCTCTGGAGGGAAGGAAGAACCGAAAGGGCCTCAGAAATGTTAAATATATATGTTTATGCAGACTCTGGTTGTTATTATTGGCTGTGCTGTGGTGGGGATCAACCTGGGGAGGTTCAGTTTTCTTCTTTTCATGTTATATTTTCTCCCCTAGCCTCCCCTCCCGCAGAAAGAAAAAAGGGTTGTGGGAGGGTCTAAACACAGCTTAGGAATGGAACCCTAGAGGGCCTGGGGGAGCTCCCTGGGAAAGGTGCTAGCCACCCAAGCATGAATATGGATTCCCTGAAACTGCAACCAGATCAAAAGGGAGGCAGAGCAGGAGACCAGCGATTCTGAGGGTTCCAGTCTAGCCGGTCAGTGAGCTCAAGGCTCAGTGAGAGACCTTGTAGTAAATCTCCAACCCCAATAAACCGTGCAAAGAACACACAACTCAGTTAAAATATTTATTTGTTTATTTGTTTATTTATTTATTATATAAGTACACTGTAGCTGTCTTCAGACACACCAGAAAAGGACATCAGATCCCATTACAGGTGGTTGTGAGCCACCATATGGTTGCTGGGATTTGAACTCAGGACCTCTGAAAAAGCAGTCAGTGCTCTTAACCACTGAGCCATCTCTCCAGCCCATAATATTTATAAGCTATACTCCTAGATTGGGCAGATAAATTAGAAGACTACTCAATACCCTCCTATGAGATCCCCTGCTACTTGTGGCTTCTCCAGGCCACATGGTTTTACTCCATCTTCTTTCTACCTCCTCTTCCTCCTCATCTCCTCCTCATTCCCCTCTTCTCCCTCCCTAAAACCTCTAGGCACACCTTCCAATTCCACTGCCAAATCATAGGTTCTAACCTGTATTTGATCAGTTAAAATGGAGAGATGTTCACCTGAGTATGTTTGATTCATTCCTCATCAGGGTAGCCCCTCTTGAGGAAACAAAAGTAACATCAAAATACAAACAGCACCAGGGCAATCCACATGACCCGGTCTTAAAAATAAAGAAGCAAACGAGTGAATGTATGAATGAATGAATGAATGAATGAATGAATGTATGAATGAATGAATGAATGAGGTGCTGAGAAATAAAGAAAAAGATACAACCTTTGATCTTCACATGTACACATGTGGGCAGACACATCTGCAAACACACCGCACACACCCACGAGTGTGCACGTGATTCTGTGCAAGCACTGTGACCCACTCTGCAGAGGTAACCAGATGTTAGCCATTAGAATGTGCTTAGGTAGGAGACTCTAAGTGACTCATGTCCTTTGGGCTTCCCACGCCACCACCTACAGATATGGGTCAAGCTTGTGGATTAGCACTCGCAGGGCATGAGGTGGGAAGCTGCCAGTAAGGGGCAAAGAGGCACTGTCAGTTGAGCGCATTTTTCTCTCCACTCAGCGCCTCCAAAACTCAACAGTGGGCACAAAACAACCTGGCTCTGCCCCAAGCACTAACACAAGGGTGAGAAGGACAGGTGGCAGAAATGGTCACCAAAGCCCAGAGTGGCAGGGACGGGGCTGGTTTTTGTTTTCTTTTCTTTTCTTCCTCCTTCAATGAATGAGTTATTACCAGAAAAGTAAATCCTACTGAGCAAATGCCAGGAAGATGATTAGGGGCTCAGTTCAGATCTGGGCTCTGCTGAACAGAGAGCTAACCATTGTGGGCTCCACTCTCTGTGCACATCACGTTTAGGGTGACTGCCCAAAGCCCATGCCAGGCCCCTCAATGCCAGTTTTGCAGTATTCCAGTTAAGCTCTGACCTTTTAGTTTCAGCTAAAAGGAGTGTGTGTGGAGATGAGGGATAAAAGGTTCCTGCTTGCACAACAGCCAGTGCCTTGGAGGACGAAGGGCGAACACGGCCCGGGAGGCCTGGCCCTGCAGAAATGCTTTTCTTCTGCTTCTCAGGCTTCCGGGCCTGACCCAGGAAAGGCGTGCCATGATGGAGGGGCATGGGCTGTGGAATAGGCTGCTCTGCGATTTGGACAAACCTGAGCTGAAGCTCAGATTTTGTAGCCCAGGGACTTGTGACAAGAGTTTAACTTCTCTGAGTCCCAACATCATCATTGATTAAGGGAAGACAATAAAGCATAGATTGCTATGGAAATAAAATGAGACCAGATACACACACACATACATACACATATACACACACATACATACATAAACACACACATACATACACATACAAATATACACACACATACATGCATAAACACACACATACATACACATATACACACATACATATACATATACATACACACACATACATACACATATACACACATACATACATAAACACACACATACATATACACACATACACACATACATGCATAAGCACACACATACATATACACACATACATACACATATACACTTATACATACACATATACACACATATACATACATATACATACATACATAAACACACACATATACATACACATACATACATAAGTACACACATATACATATACACATACATACACACACATATATATGTGAGAAACATACTTTATAAATTATATTCTTTTCCTCTTTTTTTCTAATACCTTCTAAATGTAGCAATTGTTTGTTGAGAGAGAAGCATAAGACTCAAGGCTGGAAAGTTAATCTTTTAGTCCTGGTCCAACTAGTAATACGCTGTGTGATTTAGGGCAAGTCACTCAGCGTCTCTGAACTTCGTTCGCTCCCAGCACTAAAAAATGGAAGTGATAGATTAAACCACGGCTAAAGGCACTCTGTACCTCTGAGTATCAACATTCACTGATACTTCACTTTATTCACTACACTTCAGCTGTCTCCATGGGCCAGGCAGGTTGCTCAGCCCATATCAGGGTGTCCGAAGGGGATTCCAAATGTCCATTCCTGCAGCTTTTAATCAGGAAGAGAAAGGGAGTTGAGCTGAAGGCCCAGGAGTTAAGCAGATGGGCAGTTAGTTATCAAGCAAGTGAGCCCACTACAAGGGGTCAGCATGCACTGCCAAGCATAGATTCACACAGAGGCAAGCTATGTGGATCACACCACTATGGAAGAAGTGCGGGAGAATGGCCGTTAGCCCTGGGAACACAAGGCCTGAGTCTGACTAGTATTTACTAGACTCTGGAATAGTTACAATTCAAGAGCTTGTGGTAACATAGGTGTATTATTTCGCAATGTGTGGCTTCTCTGGGCTTGTATAGTCACATTGTCAGCCACACACTACAGCAGCTGGCTCACTCACACGGCTGCATTTAGCTAAGAGCTCAGTTTGGGCTACAACACGAAGGTGGCTTCATTGAAACGTGTAGCAGTTGGTACTGCCTCTCAGCTGGGACACATCAGTGTCCTGCCACATGGCCTTGAGTCTCCATCCTGACGTGGAAGGCAGCTTCCAAAAAGGAAACAGAGGAATCAGGCTAGCAACCAAAGATTCAACCATTTCTTTGTACTACTGATGAACAGCTTGAAACTAAAATTTAAAACGAAATAATACAACTGACGATTCTAAACCATGAACGGCTCAGGTAGAAGATAAAAGCTCTAAGATGTTTCTGAGAGAAGCAAGCGAGTGAACGGGTGTACCATGTTCATATTTTGGAAGACAATATTAATAACATAACAATTCTCCCCAGACTGATCTGTAGATTTATGGAAATCTGAACATTACCAAGACAGAAGTCTCATAGATAGTTACAAGCCCACTCTGAGAAAAGAAAAAAGTAAGAAAATATCCAAACCAACTTTGATTTGGTCCTTAAGTGAATGTTTAAAAGAACTCTAATAATCCACACCATGGAGACAATACAGAGCAATAAAAATGAGCATAATAACGTGAATCCCATAACAACGTGAATGATTCTCAAAGGCGTTCATTCTAAATGAGAAAAGACAGACTAATTTACATGCTATGTGACTCCATTTGTCATGCTTTCATGGACAAACATGAAATCAATACCATGTGACACTGGGGACAGAGGAGAGAGGGATGGAGCTCTCCACACATGTGCAAACGATCTGACAAGGGGCACAGGCTTCTGATAAATGAAAATACATTTCTTAAAGTAAACTTTGACCTATGACTTTTACTCTTCATGCAAGATTTAATAAAATGTCCTTTGTACTCAAAGGAAAAAAATGAAATTGCAAAGAAAAACATAGGAGAAAAGATTTGGACTCTGAACTGTGCAAAGAAATTTTAATGCAACAAAAACACATGAAAGACAAATATTAAGTTGGATATTAAATTGTGTTTACTCTGCTAAAGACATACTGTTCTTGGAAGTGAAACCCATAGTAACATAGGATAAGTCAGTGGTTTCTAGGTGCTGTGGACTGGAAGTGCTGTGTGTGTGTGTGTGTGTGTGTGTGTGTGTGTATGTATGTATGTGTGTATGTGTATATATATATATATATATATATATATATATATGTATATGTAGGTTTAAGGAGATAAAATAGCTATTTTATTTATATTCTGGTTGTGTTTGTAGGTAAGCAACTATATTTATATGTCCAAATCACAAAACAATACATAGAAAACATACACTTTACTGTATTGAAATCTAACTACACAGCAAATACAAAGCTGAACTTGGATACATGCGACTCCTCAGAAACACACACATACACACAAACACACAAGAGAAAGCGCGATTTTTTAAAAAATGTAAAAGTAAACAACAAAAAGTTAATAGTTTTTCAGACCTGATATTGTATTATTTTGATACTGAACAAATATTTATATTCAACCTACCCATTAATTGAAACTAACAAATTTTATATATGCATATGTATAATGTATATGTGCATACATATATGTGTATACAAGTATGTATGTACATGTATATACATATATATATGTACACATATATACACTTTATGAACAATGCAGGCATGAAAAATAAATAGGTACAGTCAATTTCAGTGGGTGGATCACCCTTTTTGGAAAACAATGTAGCTCTGTGTCTCTAAAACCTAAGTGTTCTTACCCTTTAGAAAAAGAAAGCCATTCAGAGGAGCCAGTTCTCACAAAATAATCAAAGATGCTGATGAGGGTCATTATCTTTTCTGCACAGCCATGCTGCCTTCCTCAGCACCAGGATGGACGTGCAGCAGGTCCAAAATGAATGCTAGCAACTATCTTGATGGCGCTGACTTTCATGAAACATCTGCTTCCATCCAGGGACTTGGTAGAAAGATGTTTCTACCTCCTGGACTTGTTTGATCAGGGATGGTGCCATCTGTGTGTCTGTATTAAGGGACCTGTCTATACTCACTGTGAATGACAAAATGACATTTATATCCCTGAGCTAGCAAGTGACACTTGTCACACCAGTGGAGAAAAGCGGAGGTTTCTCAGCCATACTGAATGCTTCGAGGAAGCCAGACAAGGGAGACCAGATGGGAGGGCAATTGAAGAAGGAAGGCATTCAGCTCCAGAGAATTCTGGGAATTCAGGAGGAGAAGCCTTTGTGCTGGAGCCCAGGCTTTGAAGAAAGGGTCAGGACAAAAGCTGACTGGGGTGGGGGGGAGCCAAGCATTCCGGAAGATCCAACAGTGATAGCACACACTCGTGATTCCAGCGCCGAGGAAGCAGACACTCAGAATGCTGGGCCCTGCCGGCCGGACAGCTCAGCTTAATCGTTGAACTCAAATCTACCAAAAGACTCGAAGGAGACTCAAAAGTCTCAAAGGAAATGCATGGCATTTGTGAGGATTACTCTAAAGTTTGTCCTCTGACCTACACACACACACACACACACACACACACACACACACACTTGTAAAGTTTTATACACATATCCACACGCATATATATACATATATTTTTAAGAAAGAACAAATGAATTGAAGGAAGGAAGAAAGGAAGAAAGGATGGATAAAAGAAGGGAGGGGAGAGAGGGATAAAGGATATATAGAGAAAAGGAGGGAGGAAGAGACGGGAAGGGAAGGAGGAAGAGTCTCTTTGGGCTGGAGAGTACATAATTCTGTGTACTGACCCCAAGACCACAGGGACCACTGCTAACAAAAACTGAGTGAGCACACAATGTATTCTGTGCCAAGGACTGTACATGCTTACAAATTATTGCAATTTTACCCACACAGCAACTCAAGAAACAAGTACTGGTATTATCATGATTAGCATGCCAATTTTATACACGAGGAATTGAACACTTGAGAGGCTAAGTAATGTTCCTGCAATAATACAATTAAAAAGCAAACCAAAGACACAGCTTTGAACTGGCTTATTTAGCAAGGAGTGTATTAACATAATACCTGCTGCGTATCATCCAGTGCTGTGTAAGACACAGTCAATGGCCATAGCAGGGAATAGGACCAATCAGTCTCTGCCCCCAAAACACCTGTTGTCTAGAGAGGTAAACCACAGGTCTCTGTACCTGCCCCAAGTTGTCCATAATGCCAAGATTCAGTTCATATTTTCTACCCCAAAGTCCAGGGACAGAACCACAGCACTTCCTGTCACTCCGTTAGTAGAAATGGTCCTTCTGTGAGCATCATGGCATAAAGGAAGTTCATGGATTGAGGTCAAGCTGCATGTTTGTATAACCAAATGTTGATGTTACATAGATGTTGTGCCTAGGTTGTGGCTATACGTTGAAGTACAGGTCCATGGAACTTTAGAACTTTAGAAAGCCTAACCCCAACATTGTCTCTCAGTAAGACTGCTTGTTAACATCACTTGCCTCAGATCAGCAGGGTCAACCCACTTATCCCTTCCTAAGTAATATAGTACACATTTACTTTGTCTGTGATTTAGAAGGTTTCTTCATTCTCACAATCCCCTTGAGAGCATAGACTCTTCTGTGTGCTCTGTGTGTGACCACAGTGACTAGACAGAGGCAGATACATGTGTGAATCAGAGAAGTGAATATTCTATACAGGCTTAGAAAAATGGCACCAAGTAGACAGGAGCAAAGAACAGGGAAAGAGGAACTGAGGCAGGAACTAAGTTCTCACCAAGCAGGATAGTCCCAAGAAGCATTCTGTGAGAACTAGAAAAGGGTGGCCAAGCCGGTCACACCCTTACCAAAAAGAAAAAAAGAAAAACAGAAGCCCCTGCAGGAGGTAATATATCTATTCTCTCAGAGATCTGAATATCTAAGAGCCAGGAATCTAGGGTGGGTCAGGAAGTTTATGACTGTCTGTTCCACAAGGAGTCATGGGAGCCTGCTGGGTCAGAGGAGTCAGGGGTTGGGGATCAAAGCAAGCCAGGGCTAGCTAACATCCAGGAAGTCTGAGAGAGGAAGATAATGGCACCAACCCACCCTGCCTCAGACAGGTGTCTAGTCCTGAGACAGGGGTGGTGGGAAGTGAACTTTCTTTAATGTTTAGGGACATGATGCAGCTGGGGAGAACTGATTATGTGCGCCTCTTCCCAGCTTCAGGTTCACAGCTTGAAATAGGTCATGGCGATAGTGTTTATGCCATGAAAACTTGGGATGGCTATAAATCAGGGACCGTTTGCTAAGTTGACTGAACATTGGTTGGTAAGTATTTATCAGAGAATCTCTGGCAGAGCTGATTGTGAATCTAACGCTGGGAAAGCCTCTGTTCCTCTAGACAAGGCAATGGGAACTAAATGTAGGGACCCAGGCTGAGGCAAGCTCAGGGAAAGCAGCCTGTTCCCTGGGCTAAAGATGGGCTCTGAAGATAAATTTACTAAGCCCTGGGGACCCTCTGTTCACAGCAGAATTTACATAGATATTTATTTTCCAAACCTAGGCCAGGGACTCATCACCCAACCCATTTGCTAAAAGGGGATCTATCTATCATGTGGCAGGCTGTTGTGTATTTTTCTCTCTGTCTCTGTCTCTCTCTGTCTCTCTCTGTGTGTCTCTGTGTCTCTGTGTCTCTCTCTCTGTCTCTCTCTCTCTCTCTCTCTCTCTCTCTCTCTCTCTCTGCACCCTGTCCTCATTCCTGCTTCCTTCTCTCCCAGGTTGCCAGGGAAGAAGGAAAACAGACATCAAAAGAGGACATGGGAGGGTGTGGTGAGGCTACATCAGTGTCTAAAAGAGGGACAGAGGAAAACCAGGTTCAGACCTCAGTCAGACATGTAAGGAGTGCTCCCTAACCAAACCTGTGAGTGCTCCCAACCAGTCATGTGAGTGAGTACTCCCCCAACCAGGCATATGAGTGAGTGAACCTCCCCAACTACAGGACAATTGTGTCTGAACTTCCTTTGCAACAGACTCTCTGCTTGATGCTACAGGTTTGAAGATGAATCAGACCCTGCACCGAGAGCAAAGCCGCTATGCTAATACAGCCTGCATTAAGACCTATGGAGCTGTCTGGGATAAACCCATCCTGAAGGGGGCTGACCTGTTGAATTTGGGGCCGGGTGCCAGCCAGGAAGGGATGCGTAGCTCAGACCGTATGGCATTGCTGGAATGGATCACTCTCTGGATAGTAACAAAAAGAAATTGCTCAAAAGAAAGCCCAGTGGATCCCAGGAGAGCCCAGCACACAGCGCAAACTGCTTAGGGGGTAGGGAATCCTAAATTGAACACAAGCTTCTGGGAGCAAAGGCTACTGCTTGCAGCTGGAGTACTCTGAGCAGCCTGCAGAAGGGAGGGTGGGCAAACAGAAATAGAGCAGAGGACAGAGGACTCATTTGCTGGGCCCTGGGCGTGGCCTTCCCTACATCCAAGCTCTCAGCTTCATCTTATTCTGCCCACTGTCCACCTGCTCCAAGTACAGTTCACTGACCTGGGCTCCCCCGGTGCTGGGAAAGAGCTCTCCAGAGCTGAGCACGTTAGGCGACATTCTCCACCAAGCTGCTGACCTTTAGAGATGAGTTCATGCCTTCTGCTGGTGTCACCCTCTTACAGTTCTTCCAGAAACCTTCTGTCTACGCTTTAGATGGCCGAGGACCTGCAGACCTTGGTGGTGACCTCACTGTCTGCTCTCTGGGAAGGGAACTGACTCAGCAAACCCTTGAGGCTGGGATAAAGAGCTCAAATGTCAGCATTGCTTGGCAAAGCTGAGAAACAGCAAGTTTTTCTGGTGTCTTCGTAGAGCTGGAGGTATCAGGGTTAACAGAGCAGGAACACATGACAGTTTTCAGTGTCACAGGCTAGCCAAACAATTACCAGCTCCCTTCCCAGAGATACTCTTGATAAAAACTCAAAGCTGTGGCACAGAAAAGGGGGGTGTTCTCTATCATGCTTCCAAACACTGAGGTTCCTGTGCCCTGAGTGAGCAGCACTGTTGGACCCCCATGGGGTTGTTTCCCAGAATCCCCTCTTGCTAGGAACTTCTCACCACCCCCATTCACAAGGCACAGGTTTTGTGACCTAGTCTTCCCCTACAGTATATTTGAATAGAAAAGGTTGAGCACGTGACTCAACATGGAACAAGCTGAGACCCTCCTCCAAACCCTCCCAGCTAGAATAAAGGTTGAAAGATGTAAACTTCAGGATTTTGTAGCAATATTCAGCCATGTGTGCGAAGGCCATCTACAGTTGGAGAAGGTAAACGTGCAGAAGCCAAGAAGAGACTAGCAGTGGAGAGAAAGACTGGTGGCACCCACCTGTAGGAACCCAGGTTTCCTGGAGGCCAGGTTGAAGCCGTTGCAATCTTGCAGCCTGGTTATTTGAACTGTTCATCCACACATTGTTTTTTGTCATTTTGCTGTTTTGATTTTGTTTTCATTTTGCCTTAATGGATTCCATTTTGAACTTCTCCTTAGAAACAAATATGTCTGAATCTACCTGCACTACTGATCATTGTATAGAATAGAATAAAACAAGAGTTATTCAGAATGACCCAATGGGGCTTCTGGCCCTGATTTCCCATGCAGAATATGCTTAAAGTCTTAAAGTGGCAGTCTGTCTCCAGCCCAGGCAGCCACCATAAGGTCTATTAGGATTTACGCCTTCATGTCCATCACAGACTGTGTCTTAATAGATCTGTCCCCAGTTTATGGTGCTATTTGAAGGCTGTGGCACCCTGGCTAAGAGAAATAGTACACTAGGAATGGCCATTGAACATAATTCCAGTTTGCATTCTCTGTTTCTTTGCTGAGGTATAAACCAGTACCTGGCCCATGCTCCTGCTGCCATAGAGGGAATAAAGTCACTGTGAAACCATGAGCTAGACAAAGCCCTCTTGTTGCTCCCAGCAATATTAAGAGCAACCCTAAGTTCAACAGGAAACGACACCAAGTGCAAAACCATCCCCCCTCTGTCTTAATTCTGCTTTCACTGTGCACCCCAATGTTCTGTCATCTCTGGAAATCAACCCCTCCAGAAATAGGCTGCAGTTTGCTTCAGTCCGTCAGCATTAAAGCTAAAACCCAGGTAATAATATAGACTAGAGCCCCCCTAGAAGGTCAGAGACTGGAAAGGCCAGCATAGCAAAAGAGCAGACTTAAGTTTTGAAACAGAGAGAAAGATATCTCAGGGAGGAAAAATAAAAAATGACAAGATGAAGCTACTGAGACAGAAAAGAAGCAAAGATTAGAGAAATGGAAACAAGGAAGGTGTCTGGATACAATGTAGCATTACTGACTTTGGCAAGCTCTAGAGAAAATAAAGTCAGGGTACATGGGTGAAGAGTAAAAGGTTGTCAAAGGACACTGATTCCTTGCCTTAGTGATTTCCTCTGCAGGAAATCGCTCCCAGGAAATCCCACTTTCTTGAGATTTGAGTTCCTAAAATAACCGGAGAAGGTCCGGATGACCTTTGTGGAATGTTTCAACGCCCTAGATGTGCCCCGGGTGCACTGATAAAAAATGTATGATTCTTCCCCTTTGAATTTCCTCATTGTCCCCTTTGAATTTCCTCATTGCCCCCTTTGAATTCCCTCATTGCCCCCTTTGAATTCCCTCATTGCCCCCTTTGAATTTCCTCATTCCCCCTGTCCTCCCCCTCCTTTGTGATTTTTGCCTTTATAAGCCTGTTACAAGTTCAGGCCAGGGTCGAACTCCTCTACCCCTGCGTGGTGTATGAGTCTCGACCCCAGAATGCTGGCCTGAGATCTCACTCTGTTTCACTTTCAATAAACTTCCTCGTGCGATTGCAGCAAGTCTGGTCTCGGTGCCTCGCTGGGTGTGCGCCTCTCCTGAGATTTGAGTGAGGGTCTCCCTTCGGAGGTCTTTCATTTGGGGGCTCGTCCGAAATTTGCACGACCACCCAGGGGTCCTAGACCTACTTGGAGGTAAGGATTTTCTTGCCTTTCTTTCCTTGTTGTCCTGTTGTGACTCTGTGTTTGTAGATCGTGATTCTGTGTTTGTGGATTGTTCAGAGGTCTGGTGCAATCGCAGTTCTGTTTTCGCAAACGCTCTAACCGAGTCTGCTCTTCCAAGGGAGGAGCGGAGTGGACAGGGATAGACGTGTCCAGGTGTCCGCCATTTGCTCGCCCTGGGAGACGTCCCAGGAGGAAAGGGGGAGGACCAGGGACGCCTGGTGGACCCCCGCGGGAAAAGTCAGGAGATCAGTTTTTCTCCTTGACGATCTGTGTCAGAGGGCCAATTCTGGGCCATCTGGCTCTTTTCAGGATTTCGGGTCGACTCGAGGTCAGCGACTGACTTTGTCTTTCTGTTTTATAGTATCTGTGAGTGTTTTGTGTGTGTGTGTGTCAGAACTAGAAATGGGCCAGACTGTGACGACCCCACTAACACTGACTTTGGACCATTGGACGGACGTTAAGACAAGGGCTCATAATCTTTCTGTTGAAGTTAGGAAAGGACCGTGGCAGACTTTCTGCTCCTCCGAATGGCCGAGTTTTGGCGTAGGATGCCTTCGGAGGGAACTTTTAATCTATCTCTCATCTCCGCTGTTAAGCAAATTGTTTTTCAGGCTTCAGGGGGACACCCTGATCAGGTTCCATACATCATCGTGTGGGAGGACCTGGTCCAAAACCCGACATCCTGGGTGAGACCCTGGACAGCGGGGGCAGAAACGGCAATGGTGGCCGTGGTCGCGAAACCAAAAGTACCTCCTCCAGACAAGCCGGCACCCGCTCCATCGGCCCCCACGCAGATCTATCCTGAAATTGATGATGGTTTTCTTCTCCTCGACAACCCTCCACCCCCATACCCTCAACCGGCTTCTCATGCAAGTCCCCCACAGGCACCGACTCCCACTGACTCCCAGATGACCTCTAAAACAGGACCAGCGGCCGGGACCCGAAGCCGCCGGGGTCAAAGCCCAGGGGGAGATGGCGTGGGGCTTGGCTCTGCTATTGCCCTACCATTACGAGCTTATGGACCCGCCCCAGCTCCAGGAGAACTAGTCCTGCTACAGTATTAGCGGTTTTCATCAGCCGATATGTATAACTGTAAAACTAACCACCCCTCTTTTTCAGAGAACCCCTCGGGCCTGACGGAACTTCTTGAGTCCCTGATGTTTTCTCATCAGCCCACTTGGGACGACTGCCAGCAGCTTTTGCAGGTCCTCTTTACTACGGAAGAGAGGGAGAAGATCCTCCTGAAAGCTAGAAAAAATGTTCCAGGACCAGATGGGACCCCCACCAATCTCCCTAATCTTATAGATGCAGCTTTTCCCTTGATCTGCCCTGACTGGGATTACAACTCTGCCGAAGGTAGGGAGTGTCTCAAGGTCTACCGCCGGGCTCTAGTGGCAGGTCTCAAGGGAGCCGCAAGGCGACCCACCAATTTGGCTCAGGTAAGAGAAGTCCTGCAAGGTCCGGTGGAGCCACCCTCTGTCTTTTTAGAGCGCTTAATGGAGGTTTACAGGAGATATACCCCATTTGATCCCTCCTCAGAGGGACAGCAGGCGCCTGTAGCCATGGCTTTTATAGGACAGTTGGCCTCTGATATCAGGAAGAAGTTACAAAGATTAGAGGGGCTCCAAGATTATACTTTACAGGAATTAGTAAAAGAAGCAGAGAAAGTGTATCATAAGAGAGAGACTGAGGAAGAGAAGCAAGAAAGAGAAAAGAGAGAGACAGAAGAAAGAGAGAATCGGCGTGATCGCCACCAAGAGAGGAATCTGACTAGGATTTTGGCTGCAGTAGTAAGTGGAGAAAGGTTAGAGAAAGGACAGTCAGGGTACCTGGGCAACAGGGCAAGAAGACCCCCAGGCGGACAGAGACCATGACTTGAATAGGACCAGTGTGCCTACTGTAAGGAAAAAGGGCATCGGGCCAGAGAATGCCCCTGAAAGAAACTAAAAGGCTTCAAGGTGCCAGCCCTTAAAGAAGATTAGGGGGGTCGGGGCTCGGTCCCCCTCCCCGAGCCCAGGGTAACTCTCTCTGTGGAGGGGAACCCCGTTGATTTCTTAGTGGATACCGGGGCTGAACACTCGGTCTTGACTGAACCATTAGGACAATTAGGATCAAAAAGAACTCTGGTCATGGGAGCCACTGGTAGTAAGCTTTACCCCTGGACAACACAAAGAAATAAAATAAATTTCCTTAAAAATAGGAAAGAGCCAAGTGACTCACTCTTTCCTTGTGATCCCTGAGTGCCCTGCACCTCTTCTGGGAAGGGATCTGTTGACCAAACTAAAGGCTCAGGTCCAGTTCACCTCAGAGGGGCCGGAAGTCACCTGGGGGGAGGCACCTATAGCATGTTTGGTTCTGAATCTAGAAGAAGAGTATCGCCTCCATGAACCCAAGACTGGAAATTTGCCCTCTAAGGAATGGTTGGTAGCTTTTCCAGAAGTTTGGGCAGAGCAAGCAGGAATGGGACTGGCCAAACGGGTGCCACCAGTTGTGGTCGAATTAAAAGCAGCCGCCACCCCCATCTCAGTCAGGCAGTACCCCATGACTAGGGAAGCTAAAGAAGGCATTCGACCACACATCCAGAGGCTATTACAACAAGGCATACTGATTCCTTGCCAGTCCCTCTGGAATACCCCCCTCTTGCCAGTACGTAAGCCTGGAACCAATGACTATCGGCCTGTCCAGGACTTGAGAGAGGTCAACAAGCGGGTACTGGACATCCACCCGACAGTGCCCAACCCCTACAATTTACTGAGTTCCCTGCCACCGGAGCGGTCTTGGTACACTGTTCTAGGTTTAAAAGATGCCTTTTTCTGCCTCAGACTACATCCAAGTAGCCAACTCCTGTTTGCCTTTGAATGGCGGGATCCCGAAGGAGGACACACCAGTCAACTGACCTGGACCAGGCTTCCGCAAGGATTCAAGGACTCGCCAACTCTCTTTGATGAAGCTCTCCACCGTGACCTTGCGCCCTTTAGGGCACGGAACCCCCAAATCTCTCTTTTGCAGTATGTAGATGATTTGATGCTCGCAGCCTCGACCTGGGAACTGTGCCTTGATGGGACCAAAAAGCTTCTAAAAGAATTGGGTGAGTTGGGGTACCGGATGTCTGCAAAGAAGGCTCAATTATGCCGTCCAGAAGTTACCTAACTGGGATACACCCTCCGGGAAGGGAAGCGGTGGCTCACTGAAGCCCGAAAGAAAACTGTGATGCAGACCCTGACCCCCACCACTCCACGACAAGTACATGAGTTTCTGGGAACAGCGGGCTTTTGCAGACTCTGGATACCAGGATTTGCCACTTTGGCGGCCCCTTTGTACCCCCTGACTAGAGACAAAGTCCCATTTACATGGAAAGAAGAACATCAAAAAGCCTTTGATAATATAAAGACTGCCCTGCTCTCAGCCCCTGCTTTGGCTCTGCCAGACCTGACCAAATCTTTCACTTTGTATGTTGATGAACGGGCTGGAGTGGCTCGGGGAGTCCTGATGCAGGCCCTGGGTCCTTGGCAACGGCCGGTGGCCTACTTATCAAAAAAACTAGACCCCGTTGCCAGCGGTTGGCCCTCCTGTCTGAAAGCCATTGCCGCAGTAGCCCTGCTCGTCAAAGACGCTGACAAGCTTACCCTGGGTCAACGTGTGACTATAATCACCCTCCATGCCTTAGAAAGTATTGTAAGGCAGCCCCCCGACCGCTGGATGACAAACGCTCGAATGACTCATTACCAGAGCCTGTTACTAACTGATCGAATAACTTTTGCTCCCCCTGCTATCCTCAACCCTGCCACCCTACTCCCCGAAGCAGGTGACTCTACTTTTGTGCACTGATGCGCTGATGTCCTGGCCGAGGAGACTGGAGTCAGAAAGAACCTGACTGATCAACCTTGGCCAGGTGTGCCTAGCTGGTATACGGATGGCAGCAGCTTCGTTGTGGAAGGAAAAAGAAGAGCAGGAGCAGGAGTGGTAGATGGGAAGCAGGTACTATGGGCCAGCAGTCTCCCAGAGGGGACGTCTGCTCAAAAAGCTGAACTTTTGGCAGTAATTCAAGCTCTACGCCTGGCAGAAGGTAAGGCTATCAACATCTATACTGACAGCCGCTATGCCTTTGCCACCGCCCACATTCATGGGGCCATCTATAGGCAGAGGGGCCTGGTCACATCAGCAGGGAGAGACATTAAAAACAAAGAAGAAATCCTGGCTCTTCTAGAAGCCATACACCTACCCAAGAAATTGGCCATTGTCCATTGCTTAGGACATCAACAGGGGACTGACCCAGTTACACGGGGAAACCAGATGGCAGATCAGACAGCCAAACAAGCCGCCCATGGAACCGCGGTGCTAATAGAAGAAACCAGAGGTCACCCACCAGAGCCCCCTGAGCTCCCACACAAAGACTGTGCCCTGACCTACGATGGGCAAATTGTCTTACCGGCTAAAGAAGGGCAAGACTATGTAAAAAGATTACATCAACTAACTCACCTCGGAACTGAAAAACTTAAACGCCTAATTAAAAGTTCCAAATACTATGTTCAAGACCTACATACCATAACAAAACAGGTAGTGGAGACATGTCAAGCCTGTACTTTGACCAATGCCGCCCGACCGTTCAAGGAACCTGGAAAGAGAATGAGGGGAGATCGACCGGGAGTTTATTGGGAAATAGACTTTACTGAAATTAAGCCGGGAAAGTACGGTAATAAATATCTTCTAGTTTTTATAGACACTTTTTCAGGATGGGTAGAAGCCTTTCCCACAAGATCTGAAACTGCTCAGGTGGTGAACAAGAAGATACTCGAAGAAATTCTGCCCAGATTTGGGATTCCCAAGGTAATAGGGTTGGACAACGGCCCAGCTTTTGTTGCCCAGGTAAGTCAGGAGTTGGCCACCCAGCTGGGGACTAATTGGAAATTACATTGTGCTTACAGACTCCAGAGCTCAGGACAGGTAGAAAGAATGAATAGAACTCTAAAAGAGACCCTTACTAAATTAGCTATTGAGACCGGCGGCAAAGACTGGGTGACTCTCCTCCCCTTTGCGCTTCTTAGAGTCCGAAACTCGCCGGGGCGTTTCGGCCTTACCCCTTATGAAATCCTACATGGGGGACTGCCCCCCTTAACGGAGTCGTGCGGGATATTGGATCCTAGCACTAACTCCCCCTCCTCCTCTGTTCTATTTACCCACTTAAAGGCCTTAGAAGTTATTAAAACACAGATCAGGAGTCGAATCAAAGAAGCCTACGCTCCAGGAACCACCGTGGTGCCCCACAGGTTCCAGGTCAGAGACTCAGTCCTGGTCACACGACATCGCGCTGGCACGCTTGAGCCCCGGTGGAAGGGACCCTACCTGGTGCTGTTGACTACACCCTCGGCAGTCAAGGTCGACGGAATTGCTGCTTGGGTCCATGCCTCCCATGTAAAGAAGACACCCAGTCAAGGCAGAGATAACCATGAAGACAATTGGACAGTGGCAGCTGGTGACAATCCTCTTAAGCTGTGCCTTCATCGTAGCCCCAATCTTGGGTAATAACCCCCATGCCCCTCAAAAATTAACCTGGGAAGAGCTTAATGAAGAGGGCGACGTCGTGTGGTCAACAACCACAGTGCACCCCCCTTGGACCTGGTAGCCTGATCTTGCACCCGATGTCTGTAAGTTAGCAGCTGGCTCTATGGCCTGGGATCTTTCCAGTTATACCAATTTAGAAAAGCCACCCCCAGAAGAAGGGTGTGTCCCTCATGGCATAGGGAGCACATTGGGGTGTTCAGGATAGTTTTTCTGAGCCAACCTTCTGGCAGCAGACTTCTATGTCTGCCCCGGACAGGAACACACCAGGGAAATGAAGAGACGGTGTGGAGGGGCCTCAGACTATTTTTGTAGTAAATGGGGATGTGAGACCACGGGAGAAGCATACTGGAACCCTTCCTCCGCTTGGGATCTAATTATAGTTAAAAAGGGTTATAGGCCAGGGGAGCCAGAAAATGGGGAAAGAGATCCATTCAAATACCTGGCTTATAGGACTGGGTGTGCCTCTGAAAGCTCAGGTAGCCCTCAGGGACCGTGCAAAGACAATTATTGTAACCCTCTAAATATCAGCTTCACCCCACAGGGAAAACAAGATCGTCAGTGGGTAAGAGGAAACCGTTGGGGATGGAGAGTCTATACTGGCAGAGGGGACCCTGGATTCATTTTTGTTATTAAGACAAAGATAGAGAGTCTGCCCACACGACCCGTAGGCCCCAATTCGGTGCTTGATAACCCTGTACCCAGGCCTGAGAGACCTCCTCGTCTCACTCTGTCACCGAAGGAGGACTCGTACCCCCTTTTGACCACACCCTCCTATCTCCCTATGAGAACTGAGGACCGCCTGTTCAATCTGCTTGATAGTGCATTTGTTGTTTTAAACCGCACTAACCCTGCTGCTACTCAGTCCTGCTGGCTGTGTTTTGCTTCCAATCCCCCTTAATACAAAGGAATAGCTCAGCTACGAAGCTATAATGTTACTTCTGACCACTCACTCTCCCCCTGGGGAAGCCAATGAAAGCTGACCCTGTCTGCAGTATCAGGAACTGGGCTGTGCATAGGAAGAGTACCTACCAGACACCAGCCCCTCTGTAATGTAACTATCTCCAACCTGACAGCAGGCCCAGATAAATACCTAATACCCCCTCCCGATACCTGGTGGGTTTGTGGCATCAGTCTGACCCCCTGCCTGTATACTTCACTATTTAACGGTACTAAAGACTTTTGTGTTTTAGTCCAACTGGTGCCCAGGGTCATTTATCATGATGATACCTCGTTTAGATGAATTTGACCACCATACTCGATACAAGAGAGAACCTATAACTTTGACCTTAGCTGTCTTGTTAGGACTCGGAGTGGCAGCAGGAATTGGAACAGGAGCAGCTGCCCTCATCCAACAACCTTACTACTATAATGAACTCAGAGCAGCTATGGACGTGGACCTGGGAGCATTAGAACAGTCCATAACCAAACTAGAAGAGTCATTGACTTCATTATCAGAGGTAGTGCTACAGAACAGGAGGGGATTAGATCTGCTTTTTCTAAAGGAAGGAGGGCTCTGTCCTGCCCTAAAGAAGAATGTTGCTTTTACGTAGATCATTCTGGTGTCATAAGAGATTCTATGGCAAAGCTTAGAGAAAGACTAGAAAACAGAAAAAAAGAAAGAGAAACATACCAAGGATGGTATGAAAATTGGATTAACCGGTCACCCTGGTTCTCTATGCTAGTCTCTGCTTTGGTCGGGCCTTTACTCATTTTAATGCTAATCCTAACCTTTGGGCCATGCATCCTCAATAGACTGGTGACTTTTATAAAAGAAAGGGTGAGTGCTGTACAGGTAATGGTCCTAAGACAACAATACCAGATATTACAAGAAGCTGAGGGATCACTCTAAGATTAGAGCTTTTTTACAAAAAGAAAAACGGGGGAATGAAGAGTAAAAGGTTGTCAAAGGACACCAATTCCTTGCCCTAGGGATTTCCTCTGCAGGAAATCGCTCCCAGGAAATCCCACTTTCTTGAGATTTGAGTTCCTAAAATAACCGCAGAAGGTCCGGATGACCTTTGTGGAATGTTTCAACGCCCTAGATGTGCCCCGGGTGCACTGATAAAAAATGTATGATTCTTCCCCTTTGAATTTCCTCATTGCCCCCTTTGAATTTCCTCATTCCCCCTGTCCTCCCCCTCCTTTGTGATTTTTGCCTTTATAAGCCCGTTACAAATTCAGGCCGGGGTCGAACGCCTCTACCCCTGCGTGGTGTATGAGTCTCGACCCCAGCATGCTGGCCTGAGATCTCACTCTGTTTCACTTTCAATAAACTTCCTCGTGCGATTGCAGCAAGTCTGGTCTCGGTGCCTCGCTGGGTGTGCACCTCTCCTGAGATTTGAGTGAGGGTCTCCCTTCGGAGGTCTTTCATGGGCTCTTGCTGTCAGCCAGAGGACACTAGTCTTGACATGAAGGAAAATATTACTGCAAGATTTGGTAGGATCTTGGACCTTGAGTGAAGGATAGTTATGAGGATAATTATATTTTAGCTATGTGTTTCTTACAAAGAACAGAAAAGAGGGCACATATCCTCATTTTACACAAAAGATTAAATAAAGGGTGACTCTGGCAAAGATAGTATCTATTCTGTAAAGAATATGCTATTGTTACTTTGAGTTCTTTTGTCATTGGTGGTATTACTTAAAGTGTTAATTGAGGATAGTATAGAAAATTTGAAAACACAGGCAAAAAAATTAAAAGCACCCCCCAATTTTGAATGCAAAGTAAGTACTAAGATATTTGCATGCATCATTGCATAATAATTTATAACATATGAACACCTAAAATAAATCTATTACAAAACACTGCCCTTTGTATTTACCAACATATTTCTCATTAGTTTTTTCCTTAGAGTGGTAAACTGTTATGACCTTTAAAGTATTATTTCATTCACTGAAAATAAATTTATATGTGTCTTCCTTAAACTTTTATTCTGTAGCTCAAATAAGCATCTTTCTACATCTGTCCGTTGGATCAGACATTTAGTTCTAAATAGTTATGCTTTACAAAAATCACATTCTTTACAGAGAAATTAAACATTTCTGGGTGTTCTACGACAAATTGATCAAAGCTAAAAGAATCTTGCTCCAAAAAAATATCATTTTAATGAAAATTGATTAGCTCTATATAGTTCTAATTGAAACCTGTATTCCCAGAGCTGGAAAGACAACCTATTTGGCAAAGCACTTGTCATGCAAGCAAGGGGACCTAGTTCAATTCCCAGAACCCACATTTAAAACTTGGGCATTGTGGCAGCTGCCTGTAGCCCCTTGGTTAGGAAGACAGAGGCAGGCAGATGCTTGAGCGTAACCTACTCAGCCCCATGCCAATGACAGACCCAGTCTCTAAATAAAGGTGGAAAACTCCTGAAAAACAGTACTAAAAGTTGACCTCAGCTTTTACATTCGAGCACACACACTGGTGCACATAACACACAACAAATACATTCAGAAGAAGGGTGTTCAAAGTGTTGCACTAGTTTAATATCCTACACCCAAAGAAAACATCAAAGGACCCCCATTTGCCCACTTGTTAAGCAGGAATGATCACAGTGTGCTATGAAGTCGGTATTGGATGATCAGAACTAAAATCTAATCCAAAAGACAGATGTAGAAAGATTCTTATTTGAAGATACAAAAGGCCAGAATCTAAGCATTTGAGTGTGTAATTATTACAGTGGCCTTTAACCTTAAAGCCTGGATTGTAACTGAGAGCATTGAGTATGTGTGTATGCAGACATGTAGGTATACAGATATGCAGATATACATATCATACACATGCACACATACATACATATCCCCTTTTTAATTTAGTCACCATTAACTTGCTTCAAGCAAGCCATGTGACCCTCTTTAGTTCCCTATGCCTTCCCATAAAATAACACTATATCACAATCTCTGGATCACCTTAGTGTCCTTTTTTAAAGTGACATTCTCACATCCCCTGCTGCTCCCACTTCCACAACTCACAGAGAGCCTGTATTCTCTCCTGGTGTTGAGGAAGAGATGGTATAAGCAACCCAATCATCAAGAGCCTCTCATATGTGGACACCGAACACGCACCGAGCAGCTGGAGAACAAAGAAACTGGGTGAAAGGGAACGTTGTTTTGCTGAACGGGTGTCAGAGGTTGGCTTACAAGTCCACAGGGAAGACCAGAGGTCTACTAATGCCCATATTTGTTCTGTGGGGGGAAAATGTGTCCTCACACAACTCAGGTGCCAACTCTCCAGCTGGTTGCCTCTAAAGACCTAGAGGCAAAAGAATTCTGGGTTTGGGGAGTTAGGCCATACTTACTCTTCTCAGGAAAACAATTGTGATTTAATTCTCTTCCTCTCCCTCTCCCTCCCAAAATAGAAAGGGTTCATTGAAAAGTACCCCCTTTCTTTATTAAAAAGAAGAAAAAGATGATGAAGAAGAAGAAGGAGGAGGGGGGAAGAGGAGAAGGGAGAGGAGAAGGAAGAGCAGGAGGAGGAGCAGGAGGAGGAGGATAAGTCGCTTTAGATACCCCAGTGCAACTTCAGGTCCCACACACTTTGTCCTTGATCCCGAGAGAAATCTTGTTATGTTCTTGTATGTTCTTCAAAGTACAAAGAGAACTAATTGCATATTCCTCTTTCTCCCTGGTCAGTAAATAAAGACACTAGGAAGCTAAACATAATTTATTTTATCTGGAATACTTCTCAACAAAAACCCTTTCCCTTGAATTGTCACTTTCTGAGGTGACCTTTTACTCATCCTCCAAACAAATTGTGAGTGAAGGGTTGGAGAGCTGTGGCAGCTGGCAAAGCCGAGTTTTATTCCCCAGCACCCGTGTGAACATGGATGGGGAGATGTACCCATAATAAGAGAGCTGGGGAGACATCGATGGATGAAAGTGGAAACCGACAGTGAGAATGGTTAAGGAACAACACACAGCACCTGATTCTGCCCTGTACATGTGTGTATACTTGTGCACACAAAAGTTACATATACACATACACACACACACTCATACAAACATATCACAACCAACAAGTCAGGAACCTAATCAGGTTTGAGAAAAGCACAGGATGACTCCTGCCTGTACCTGAATAAGGACCAAAGAAGAAATGAAAGCCAGAGCCTCGTCTAACAAAGTGTAAGCCACACCAACAACACCCACACGTCCCAGGAGCCTATTAAAGATGGAGGATCTCAGACCTATTCAGTGAATATCTACAGTCTAACAGGGCCTGAAAGTGAAAGTGAGTCCTCACACAAGGACCCAGTACCTAAAACTATGAAGCAAGGCCGGGAGGGTAATTGATGACTGAGTCTTTTAAAGAGGTAGAGTCAGTGGGTGGGTGGGGGAGGGGTGGGAAGGCACAGAGAGAACTTGGATAAACAAGAACACAGAGACAAGGATGATGGTGTATTAGTTAATGTGTGTTTCTGCGAAGCAGGTATGGAAATCATCTTGGGAAGCAGGAGGAGGAAAACTGACAATAATCCAGCTTCAAGATGGAGGTTGGCTCTGTGTGTGTCTTCCTGCTCACCTTCTCTAGCCTTTGTCAGCTACTCAGCTGATCTGTTCTGACAGCTGAAACCAGTCCCTCCCCCTGGCCTGGCCTGGCCTGGCCTGGTAGCATCATGGACTAAACTACCAGCAGATAAGGGCAGCAGGCCCAGGAATTCAGAGCCCCGAGTTCTGCCTCTGGTTGGGAATGAGCAGGCACAGGGGACAGCTGGCAGTTGAAAGGCTGCACACAGAGGACCCGAACTTCCAAATGAAAAGTTAATGGAGTGAAGAGAAAATAGGAAGTCACCAGCAAAATCTCTTGTTCTGAGAACAATACAGAATATCAGATACTAAGTATTCTCTTCTTCTGTTTCCTAAACCAGAAAGGGGAAAGATCCTCATCATCCTTACAGGAAGCAGCGATTCACTGAAGTAATGCAAAAAACAATGCCCCACCCTCCCAAGTTACTTCCCAGAATTAAACAATGACCTGTATTATAATTCAAGAGTTGGAGCCAGCGCTTGCAGTGTGTGGGTCTGAGGTGTGGCATCCAGCCCTGAGGACTCTGGTTATTCCCACAGCTTGGTAGTCACTCTGTGTCATCCTCTCCCATTGGCCTAGCTTGTGTGTCCAACAGCCAATGGCTAAGGTGGTAAGAAATCAGTCCTGAGCTTAGATCCTGAGCAGCTCAGAGGGATGCCAGATCTTGAGGCCCAAACTGCTCTGCCAAGGGGTTTGTATAGTGAGGACTCAGGGCCACCATCAGCCAAGAGCAGGACTTTGGAAATAAGCTCAATTGTCTAAGGCTGAAATCCCCTCAGCCCTTGGCAACAGCTTCCCAGCATTCTCCCGAGAGTCTCTGAGCCTGAGAAGTCCAGGTAAAGCTTTCCCAGTCTCCCAGCCCATAGCAAATGCATGATAATAAACTCTTTGTTTTATGCTGCTTACTTTGGAGCTCATTTGTTGTGCAGCAATAAATATTTAAATCACCCGACTCACTGAAATATATACACCACCTTGAGGAAGGGCCTAAGAACATCTACCCAAACATGCCTGGATTGCTCCAGAGGTATAACAGACAGACCCGGAGTCAGAGCAACAGCCATGAGCAGAGTTTGGGCCATAAGCAATGCTGCCTGGCACAGTGGGTCTCACCAGGGGCCGGTGAATATATGCCTTGCTTTACATTAATTCACATCCTTTACAGCACAGCCATTCTAAGCCCGAGACCTCGTGGGGCATCAGACCAAGGAAAGGTCTCCTTCAGCTGGACTCCACCAAGAGGTGGGCACATAGCATGGCAAAGGTCATGACCCCCAACCTGCTACCTAACCACCTAGTTTCTATAGCAAGGCAGGAATGTCTGCCAATCCCAGGGGCTTCAGCTCGGCCTAACCCCTGTTGTTAATATGTTCCGCTCCACTGCTGTCTGTCCATCTCGACTGGACCTGTTGTGTATCCATCTGTCCCTTCCTTAGTCTGAAGCCAGTCCTGGCTCTTTGTGTCTGTAGCCAGATTTATCTCTGCAGCTTAGCTCTCAAACCTGTGGCCTGACCTACACAGTAGCAGATTTTCCAACTCAGTTTGGGTTTTTTACATTTTCAATACAAAAGCTCCTGAATCCTTATGAGTTTCCCAGATCTTTGTGTCTTGGGTGTCTTTAAAGCTTCCTGCCTCTTGAACCCTCTGTTGTCTCTCTGTAACCTACATATAGAATATAAACATATAGACATATAGTGAGTCATATTTATTATGGGATGCAAACTGCATGGTCTGAGAGTTAATATTCGTATTCTAAGATGGGAATGAAAGAAACCACCCATCTTAGCCAAGATTGCCGAGATGAGCAGAGGTCCTGAGAACTCACTGGTGTTTAAACAGCAGGACTTTGTGAACTCATTGCCAGTCAACTTATTCTGACATTTCGGAAAGATACAAACACATTAATGTTTCTCACATAGCATATTCATAAGCGTATGACAACCTGGTATCATTCTTCTGGTTACAGGAATGTGACCACTGAAAATCTAAGAAAACTCCCCAGTTCTCCAGAACAGACCCAGCCCCAGGAAACATTATGACCCAACTGTGAAACATAGTAGAACTGAGGCCCCCATACTTGACTCAGATCAAAATCTCTTCCTTGAAGCCAAGGAAAATAAACCAGCACTCAGCTGCACAGCTACAGACACCCACCCTCCTGGTGCCCCCTACCTACTGTGATGGTTTGAATATGCTTGGCCCAGAAAGTGGCACTATTAGGAGGTGTAACTTTGTTGGAGTAGGTGTGTCACTGTGGGCATGGGCTTTAAGACCCTTGTCCTAGCAGCCTTCAGATCTCAGCTCCTCCAGCACCATTCCTGCCCGGATGCTTCTATATTCCTGCCTTGATGGTTGATAATGGACAGAACCTCTGAACCTGTAAACCAGCCCTAATTAAATGTTGTATATAGAAGAGTTGCCTTGGTCACAGTGTCTGTTCACAGAAATAAAACTGTAACTAAGACCCATCCACTGCATGCAAAGAAAGACATTGCTCAGAATGGTGGTTCCCCCTTAGACTCATGTGTTTGAACATTTGGCCCATTGGGAGTGGTACTTTTAGAGGTGTAGCCTTGTTGGAGGAAGTGTGTCACTGTGAAGGTGGGCTTTGATATCTCCTATGCTCAAGATATGTTCAGTGACACAGTCTCCTTCCATTGCCTGAAGATCAAGATGAAGAACTCTCAGCTCCTCAAGAAGGAAGTCTGCCTGCACACTGCCTTGTTTTCTCTGTGATGATGGACTAGACCTCTGTAAGTCAATCCCAACTAAATGTGGCCTTGGTCATGGTGTCTCTTCACAGCAATAAAATGCTAAGGCACCCAGTGTCAGAGTAAAAGACATAATTGTGGCATACATATTACTGGGGCTGGCTTTCTTTAGTGGCAAGAGGTCCAAGAACATCATCTCTACTTAGTTTCTTTGTTCCCTGGAGGAATAATTTGCAAATGATGATGGTGGTGATAGTGGTGGTGATGATGATGATGGTGACATCCCTAGAGCACTTAACTCAAAGGAACAGAAAGAATGATGGATTACAGAGTCTCGGTGTGGTAGGAGGAAGGAATGAGAAATTGTTTGATAATCACAGAGTTCCAATGTGAGAAAATGGAATGTTCTGGAAAGAAATGTTGATGGGATATTAAAACAATGCAAAGATACTTAAGGCCACAAAACTGTGTCCTTTAATGGCTAGAATGGTTTGTATATTTCACTGCAATCAAAACTAACAAAAGTTACTGGCACTCACAGAGAGCATGTGAGGTGTCACGCTGTCTGCTACGGCAGGGAATGTCTCTCATAATCTTCCTAGAGATGCTATGAGAGCACTATGATGAGTTCCAGTGTCCCTCACAGGCAGCAGAGGTCCAGGAGGCACCACCTGCTAATGGGGAAGAAAGAGAGACTGTCTCTAACACTCCTCGGAGATGCATTCTTCAATCCCTTCAGCATTCCTTCTAATGATTCTAGGATCTGGTCTGTGTGACCTGGGACAGAACGGGAGAGGAAAAGAGATTATGATGACATACTTCTAGGGAAGCAACACTACACATCTCCTTCTAAAGGACCCGGTGCTCTCTGCGTAGAGACTGGCTTCCACAAATGTGTTACTCTTTGCTATTTAACATGGTTAGCAAAGGCAGAAGACCCTCAGTGGAGCACAGAGTGACTGACCTGAGATTGATTGTGCACCAGTCAGGGGTTAGTCAGAGAAGCAGGGCTGGTGGGTGATAGAGAAGAAAGGACCTATGACAGTGGTTAGACCTTGTACTGAAGGATAGCCACCATACTGTGTTTCCCTAACTTGGGTCGTTGTTGTACTTTTGGTCTGGGAGCCCCACTCTGCTCCTCCAGGAGAAGGTAGCTCCACACTGCAGGTCCCAAGGAAGGCTGCTTCTGGTGTGCTCTGCCTGGCCCACAGGAGTTCAGGCTGGGAGACATGAAAATGAATCCCAGCAGAGTGCCGCCAGGCCTGTGAACTCTGGCAGGCCAAGACTCAGCCCTGTGCTGAGATTATAGCCCTGCTGGTCAGGGCCATAAACCCCTCCTGACTGTTAGAAAAGTGCAGAGCCTATGATAAGGCTCTGGGATAAAGCATTCACAGAGGACGAAGGAATCAGGACCACAAAGGAGCCAGGGCCGAGGAGAATGTTTCAATGTGTGTCTTTATTTTCGTGTGCCTCTCTCCTTTGTTCTGTTCTTTTTAAACAGCCCGGGATCCAACCACCGGATTTCCATTCATTTGCCTCTAAGATTGGCCATAGTTGTTTTTCTAATGGTGTGTGTGTGTGTGTGTGTGTGTGTGTGTGTGTGTGTGTGTGTGTGTGTGTGAGCGCATGCACACAGTGGAGAGTCTACGTCACTCTACTCTCTCATGTGGAGGTGGGGTTTGGGGCTTTTCTAGAACCTTGTACATCTGTCCCATTGTGGTGCATCCAGGCAAAGTGGATTTGCAATCGGGAGTTCAGAAAGCACCTGCTGGTTGACAGTTACCTGTCCTCGGGGCTTCAACTGAACTCCACCTCTCACATTTCCAACTTTGACCCTTCAAACCCACAGGTCATCAGTTTTGAAACTTTACCAGAAAACTTCTATTCCATATGCAAATGCTAGAGGTCTCTCTGGGAATCCTTGCTTTGGTATTTCCCTCATCAGCCTGTATCTGTTACAGAACCTAGGGATTGTTCATGTCTATCTTGTCTTTGGAGGCTGTCTGCTCCTTCTGGCCAGCTCTATTTCTTGTCTGTGTGTCCAGCTCCTGCCTTGATACCTGTCAGATAGCAGATAAAATTGCCTCCAAGTTATCCTCACTGACATACACAATACAAGGAAAAATGGAAATTCCGTGCTGGGGAGATATCTCAGTGGTTCAGGCACTTGCCTCAGAAGTATGTGGGCCTCAGTTTAATCCCTAGAACCCATGTTTTTAAAACAAAATCTGTGCATCATAGCGCATAATTACAATCCCAGAGCTGGGAAGCTCAGTGGTAAGTCAGCAAGGTAGCCTGGCCTACTTAGTGAACTCCAAGCTAACAGGAAACCTTGTCTCAAAATGTAAGGCGAGAATTACCTGAGTAGTAACAGCCAAGGCTGAGGTTGTCCTCTGGACATGCACACAGACATGCACAAAGGCAATAGACTCTTAGCAAATGTTTGCTGAATAAATGAATTTAGAACACTCTTAACATGTACAAATTCCAGTTGAGAATTAGAAGAGAGTTCTTTAGGTTGTCCTGTAGCCTCGAGCTCCTTATACCCCTGAGCTCTTCCCTTTGAGAGTGCAGAGATTGATCACCAGCAGGTCAGGCTGCACAGCATCTGTACCACCATTCCATGTCTGAGGGTGTCTGTGTCTATGTGCTCATGATTACTGAGGCAGTAGGTCAAATGCAGACTCCTGCACTACTTTCATGGTCTCTGGGGCTGGCAGTACCTCCTCATGGCTCACAAATGGTGGAGTCTGACAGGGAAGAGATGAAGTTCCAGGAGAGCCAAGTGTGCGGGATGGCTCTGAAGCAGCGACAGCACTCGGCTTGGCCCAGTCCAAGTGCCATGGGGTAGCAAAGAGCCACAGAGGTCATGGATTTCCACCATCTATCACTTGGAACTGAGAGTTAGCAAAGCAACTTCTCAAATGTCTGTCTGTGTGTCACTCAAGGACAGCTTTTAAATATAAAGAGCAGGTGAGAAAGAAAGGAAGCAGCTGGTCATGGCCCTGGTAGCCCTGGGCAGTCGTGCCTGCCAAGTACAGCTGTGGATTCTGTGTCTGGCCTCCATACAAGCTCAGCAATGAAGAGTGAGAATTGGCAGGCCCTACTAGCCAAATGCACCCGGAGCATCATTTGTACTGGTTGAGAGGTATGAGCTGGTAAGAAACATGGTTGAGAACCTTCCAGAAGGGCACAGGTCAAGAGGCATTTCACCCAGGAATACCTGTCTGCTGGGTCCCAGCCTAGCACTTTCTGGGTTCTGATCCACCTTTCCTGGAGGTCCACACTGAGCCCCGTCTCTCAGGTCTATCCACCTGAAACAGGGACGATAAGGAAAGGAGAGCTGGCCACAACAGCCTCCCTTTCTCCAACCTCATGCCAACCTGCTGTTAAGTAAGGGTTAATGATGAAAGATCAGCAACTCAGAGAAACAGGGAATCTGCCCCAAGTCACAAAGCCTAAGAGAGGAACCAAAACCTAGGCATGACACACTCTGTAGTAGCATGTATCATTCTGTACCTGGGCTGCCTTCCTGCTTCCTCTGACTTGGTTGCATATTTCAAATCCTTAACCTAAATATCTCCACTGGTCCTAAGTGGGTTCTGAGTTCTCTCCTCCTCATCTTTCTGGCCCCACCTGGCCTTCCATCTTCTTCCCTCCTTCAACTAGGCTTCAATGGTAATTAGTCTCCTACCTGAACAACCTACCCCAGGAACAAATACCCAACATATGAACCTATAATGTACGCACTGTATCAGAGATATCTTTATTTTTCTCCTCATCTGATGCTAGATATTTCTTTAGGGGGCAGTACATTAGTTAGGTTTCTATTGCTGTAATAAACACCTTGACAAAAATCAACTTGGAAAGGCTTTGTTTCAGCTTACAGTTTATAGTCCATCTTGGAGGAGAGTCGAGGCAGGAATGCAAGCAGGAACTAAAGTAGAAAGCATGGAAGAATGTTCCTTATTGGATTGCTCCCCAACGCTGGCTCAGTTTGATTTCATATACATTTCAGGACTATTTGCCTAGAAATGACACTGTCTACAGTGTACTGAGCCCTTCAGATCATTTTTAAAGCCCCACAGGTTTACCTACAGGCTAATCCAATGGGGATTTTTTTTTTTTCAGTTTGAGTACCCTCTTCTGAAGTGTTCCTAGTTTCTGCCAAGTTGTCATAAAACTACCCAACACAGGGGTTAATTTTTTAGAAACTGTCATTGGTACAGAAATAAAAGTCCTAACAGTTCCAAGTGTAGACAGTTTTCAGGGCACATACTCAATATATATTGCTTGGAGTTGAAGATAGCTATTATTAACTGAAGTGAACATGAATGGATGACAGATAAACAAAATTAAAATCTAAATACACATAATATTTGAAGATTTTATTCACTGATTAAAATAGAATGAAATACTGTTATATTCTGTAAGATAAAGAAACCTTAAAACCACAATAAAATAAGCCAATTGCAAAATGCCACATAGTGAATGACTCCATTTAAATGGAACATTCTGAATAATTAAATACAGGGTCAGAAAGTAAAATAATTGATGCCAGAGGGTGAGGGAGTGTGGGAGGGAGTGGTTGCTACTGGAGACAGAGGGTCCTTTTGAAGTCATGAAAAGAATTGGAACTAAATAGCAGAAATAATTGCACAACTTTGTAAATACATTGTGATGGTTTGAGTAAAGATGGCCCCCATAAGCTCCTATATTTAAATGCTTGGTCATTGAAAGTGGCACTACTTGAGAGAAATAGGAGGTGTGGCCTTGTTGGAGAAAGTATTTCATCAGCAGATAGGCTTTGAGGTTTCAGAAACCCAAGCCAGGCCCAAAGCCTGTCTTCCTGTTGCTTCTAGATCCAGATGCAGAACTCTCAGCTACCTCTCCAGCACCATGTCTGCCTGCATGCCGACACGCTTCTCAACATGATGGTAATGAGCTGAACCTCTGAAACTATAAGCCATCCCCAATCAAATGCTTTCATTTATAAGAGTTGATGTGCCTGTCCCTTGGCTTCTCTTCACAGAATAGCACAATGACTAAGACACACCTTAAAACCACCAGTTGTATACTTCACAAGAACAATTGCTATAATAAACAGATATTAATAAACTTGCTCTTTTGTAACATTTTGTAAATGTTTTGTAATGATCAGTAGCTATGAAAGTACAGAGAAAGAAACAAAACTGTATAGAGAAAGAATTTGCCCTGGAATGCAGGCTGCTGTAAGCCTCAGCTAACCAGGAGCTCCCTAGCAAGGACTGTGCATCTGATTGCATTACATCTGACTGAAATGGACCTGCCTTATATGCCCACCACCCTCAGTCACCAGAGGAGGGCTTCCACAGGAAGGATGAGAGTCAGGTGATGTAGACCCAGGAGTGACTAACTACACCCACACAGGGGCATCAAATACTTCTTAGAAGAGAGTCTGGGCTACTAGAAAAACATGTGACAATTGTTGCAGAACAAAAAGAAGTTGAGAGAAATAATACCAATTATAAGGAGAGCCAGGAGGATGCCATAGGATCCCACCGAGAACTTCTTCTCCCTAAATAAGATGCAACATGTAGATTTTTGTGTTTTGCTAAAAAAAAAAAAAAGGAAAAAAAAAAAACCAGGATATGTTTGGTAGAGGCCAGTATGGTGAGGTAGAAGGGGGTGCCTCTGTGGACCCATGCTGAGGACTCTCTTCCTCTTGAGGTACCAGCCATGAGGATGGATATAATATGAAATAGAGTTTATTTAGGGGATGGGGAGGGGAGTTGAGGAGGTAGAGACAAAGAAAGGTAGAGGGAGGGAGTAGAGGAGTAGAGGTCAGTCATGAACGTGTGTGCAAGCAGGTATTAGTGTGAGTGCAGAATTTAGGAAGAAAAGAAAGAAACTATCGCAAAGACAGAAGCAGGACAAAGGTCACGGAGAGCTGTTGAGGAGTTATAAAGCTTATCTTCTTAACTGTTCCAACTCTGTTTTAAAATTTTTTCTTTTTTAAAGGTGCATAACTGAATTCAACTTTCTTCATTTAAAGTAGCAAAAGCCATAGGTGTGAGAGAGAAAGAGACTCTAAGCAAAGTTCCATTTTCTTTTTTTCTTTCTTACAACTTTATTTTTTTTAAAAAAAAAGAGATACATGTACATATTTTTAAAGCATTTTGGCATAAAACTATATGAGTATATTTTTGTCAGTACTTGATTTTTTTAAAGGTTTGATAGTATGCATTGAAATCCTACTAGTTACAATAAGCATAAAGTACATGTAAAACAAAACGTAACCTGGAAATAGTCAAAGTTTTCTTGGTGTGTATAGATTAAACAAAATGATTTTAAATACCAAAAATTACCACAAGGCTATTTTCTTAGCTCTTGAGTTATTAATGACTTAATGTCTAGGTGTACCCCACTTGGAGAGGGTGCTATATGCTTATTGTTTTGGGTTTTTTTTTTTTCCTAAGAAGGACTGAGGCTTCCACTTTTTGGCCTTTCCTTTTTGAGCTTCATATGGTCTGTGAGTTCAAAGTTCCATTTTCTCTTGTCTATTCTAACTACATAGAAGTTCACTGAGATGCATGGTTTAAGACAGGGAATGTGCTCAAGTGCCTTCCTTGCCTAGCTCTGCGGTGATTTTATTAGGAGCAAATTAAAATAAGGTTATTTTATTAAAAAAGAAAAAAGAGGCCTGGGCAGTGGTGGTACATGCCTTTACTCCCAGCACTCAGAGACAGAGGTAGGCAGATCTCTGAGTTCGAGGACAGCCTGGTCTACAGAATGAGCTCCAGGACAGTCAGGGCTACACAATGAAACCATGTCTCAAAACCAAACAAACAAAATAGAACAAAAGAAACAATAGCACAAAAAGAAAAAGGTATGGATTGAGAGGTGGCTCAGCAGGTAAGAGTGTGTGTGTGCATTTGCAGAGGTAAGAGTATGTGTGCACTTACAGAGGGAACAAGTTCAGGTGACTCCCCAAATCCACATCAGACAGTTCACAACTGTCTGTAATTCCAGCTCCAGGAAATCTGATACCTTCTTCTAGCCTCTGTGGTCAGCTTTACTCACAGGTAAATACCCATGCACAGACATTTAGATCCTCAAACAAAGATGTGTGTGTGTGTGTGTGTGTGTGTGTGTGTGTGTGTGTGTGTGTGTGTGTGACTGTGATTTAAAAATAAAATAAATAGAAAAATAGAAAAAATATTTTAAAAGACCTATTTGGCAAATAAGAATGATGAAGGGGAATAAGAGGTACTGTCATCAAAGCCTGATTAAGAATTGGGGCTTCATCTACTAGCTTTTATGAAGAATTGGATCTGGACATGCAAGTAGACTGTACCCCCTGAAGGTAATTGCAATAGAAAAGCTGGTAAGGAAACTGCAAACCCAGACATCCGATGTATAGCCTTGCAAAAGAGCCTTTCTCCATGTGTCATCTCAGGCAACCCTCTCAACAATGCCTTGAAGCAGGAAGATGAAATTCTTAGAGTGTTCGTGGTACACTTGAGGCAACCAATGCACAGAGCTTAAGTGATTAAGGTACCATAGCAACTGGGAAGCTGACTGAGCACGGTCCTGAGGTAGAAACTTCCATTGGAATACTCTTTTCATGCCTGCAATAAGCCAGCCTCTGTCACCTCCCAAACTCAGAGTGGGAACTAACCTAGGAGACAAGAGAAACATCAGATCAGAAACCTAAATGTTGCCCCAGGAGGTCACAGCCATCTGAAGATAGAGTTTTTAGAGTAAGTACTTCATTAGCGAGCATGGCTTTTAGCCGACAACCAGAATGAAGAAAACTATCTCAAGGACAGTCCAGAAATGTGTTTATGTGGTCTCCATAAAATCCATTCACACAACTCTGGAGAGGAAGCAGTAACCTTTATATTGTTTTTAACTCTACTTGTGATTCCAAGAGACGTTTTCGATGTCAACAAGATAGAAGAGCTGATTATTAAGGGACCTTCATATTACAAAGGACCTCCATGCTGCAGAGTACAGCATCCGACTCCGGGTTCCTCTTCTTGAAAATAACTTTATAAGCCGCTACCACACTGGGACGTCAAGGGCACTCGTGAGCAGCAGACGTTGTTATAGAACTGTGTCCTTATCTCTGACATTGATTTGGCTTCTCCAACTTTCCATGGTAAGGCTCCTCAGATAGAAAAACAATGTGTTGTAAAAACTGAGATTTGTTACTCCAGTGCATCCCAAACAGGGATGTTTACTCAGCAATGGGAAGGATGGCAACTGAGACCCTCAAACCGTTCGCAGTGCCCGTGCCCGCAGAAAGAAGTTGATCACTGAACAGCTAGTCCAGGTATGACAAAGGCATGCATGCTTATTGATTTCTCCCTCTTTCCTCCAGAGCAGGTGTGACTGAGCGCTGCACTGTTTGCAGCTGAGTCCACATATAGCCTCACAACCTTTAACACACACACACAAAACAACAACAACAACAACAACAACTGCTGCTGCAGCTACTACTACAAACCACCACTAACTCACTGTTAGTTTTTAAACAAAACCAGTTGGCATAGACTGGATGGATGGATGGATTGATGGATGGATGGATGGATGGATGGATGGATGGATGGATGGATAGATGGATTAGAGAGGGGATGAATGAAGAGGGTTCCAACCAGAAAGCCCTCCTACTATCTTCCAGAGGAGGAATCAGGGCTGAGCACCAGAGCCCATTTGCCACTGTATCCTCAGCACCTTGCATGGCACTTGATAAATGAAAGATTCTACTTGCCAAGGAGTTAGCGCCCTCAACACATGGTATTAATGTTTTTCCATGTCTTGTGCTTGGGTGTGTGATATTAAGAAAAATACATGTAATTGTTCCATATGATAGGCTTAGTTTCTGTACTCTTCATGTTTTTCTAGCTTTGTAACAATTCTAATAATGAACCTATATGGAGAATCCAACTTTAATGACCTTGGATTGACTAGGAAGTGGCTTTACCTCTCTAAGCTCTGGGATCTTCTAGAAGAATACCAGGACGGGGCCACTGTTTGAATTTTAATATCATGCCCAATTCCTATGCTGAAATTACTCATCAGTGTGTTGGTACCAAGAGGTAGGTAGGCTTCTTGGAAAGTGAGTTGATAATGAGGACAACACCCTGAGGAATAAAATAATATCTCATTAAACAAGACAGGTTAACTATTTATGTCGTCTGCTGTATTTGGACACTGTGTTTGGACATCTTTGAAGTCACCAATGAGAGATCAGCCCTCAAAGGTTAAACAGTGTAGCACACAAACATGAGCAGACAAACCAACAAAACAGAAGGGAATGCCTAAAAGAGACCTGGAGATCTAATAAGGCTGTGTATTGTGTGCATATAATAGACAATTAGTCTAGCAGAAAATCAGCTACGAGTATTTGAAAGCAAGCGATAAAAATATTGAAAGCAACCAGAGAGACATTGAGTGACTGGCCAAGTTTGAACAGCTAGTGAATGAAGATACTGCATCTGAATGCAGATCCTCTGATTCTGAAGTCTCTTGTCTCTACATAACATTGTTTTTAAAACACACCAGGACGTACAACATGCTACCACCTCTGCAGAGGAAGAAGAAAGTGTCTTTGCTCACATATTTATATAGAACTTCTAGAAAGACACATAAGAAAATTGACAAACAATCAATTTTGGAGAACATGGGATAGGCGAAATAGCAATGGGGGTTATGTGTATTTTTGTGAATAAAAGACATTATATATGTGGATGGATCTGTGTACTGTGTATTCAGATGCTGATTTCTATGCCCATACATCTGATTGCATTCCAAATGTTGACATAGTCAAGCATCTCTGGTCTCAATGATATGTAAAATGTTCTACATCACCTCTGATTGGTTAATAAAGTGCTGATCAGCTAAGAGCTGGGCAGAAGAGGAGACTAGGACAGGACTTCCAATTCCAGTCAGGGGTTCCAAGAGAGAAGAACTACGAGGAAGAGAAGGTGTGGAGAGACCAAGATGGACTAAGAGGATTAGCCATGAGGTCTCAGTGAGAGAGCAGCCATGAGGACACATGGACCAGAGATGGCTAGGAATGGGGCCTGTGGCTGGGAGTAGGCAGGCAGCCTAGTGGGATTAGAACAGCTCAGAACCTGCCCAGCTTAGTGTTTGCAGCTTGTTAGTAAAAATACCAGGTCTCTGTGTCATTTATTTGAAAGCTGAAATGGGTTAGAATGGGTGTAGAAATATCCTGCCAAATAAAGTCATAAAACATTAGTTTTACAACAACTGGACCCCAAAATGAAATAAATACAAATACAGAAAGCAAATGCCCTTTCTAGACAAGTGTTCCCTGGCTATGCCGGACAGACCTATGCTCTTTAATATTAGCCATATTAGCCATGCCTACATTTTTTGCTCATACATTGTGCTGTGTTCATTTATCCTGTACTTCCCCAGCTCACCTAGGCACCAGCTAATCTGCGCGCTCTTCAAAGGCAAGGCTCTGGTTTTTTGGGTTTTTGTGTTTTTTTTTTTTTTTTTTTTTTTCATTCTTGTTCAGCCAGCATATCACGCAGAGCCTGGCATATGGCAAGCATCCAGTGCATGGAAAACAGCAGTTGGGGTAACGCAGGTCACGCAGCCCAGTGTATGGTCTCAGCACTCTGGAAAGAGGAATTGACTGGAACACCCATGTAACCCTGGGAGTATAAAGAGGAAGTGAGGGGGAAGAAAATACAGTAAGAGTTGCAGAAAAGATGCACCGCACCCAGTGAGGACAAAGGGGTGAAAAGGCCTCTGTGGGCCAGTGTTGATCAGGAGAAAATGGGAAAGGCAAGCAGCCAGTTGAAGAAATAGCAAAAGCTGAACACCTTAGGCTAAGACCTTAAAAGACAGGGGTCAGCACTGCAGATTCCGATCTAGGGCCCAGTGAGGAGAGCCGAGGGTATAGCAAGACCTGATCTGGAAAAGACCCCTGCATCCTATGAGCCATTCCCGTGTTTGGCATGTTGCTTTCTGTTCTTTGGTACACTTTGTATGCATTCATACACAGACTATAGACAGATCCACACTCCGTTCAGGCTGTATTTTCCCCCGCAAAATGAATTCCAGATTCTCTGAGCAGTGGGTCTGACCCGGTAGCCAGGCCGTCCCCACCCTCAGCGAGGCTAAGGCTCTGTGAGTGGCTGCGCATGCCCTTGGTGTGACTCGAGAGATTAAATTCCCTTGTTTAGTTGTGTTGATCGCCAAAGCCGCACAATAAACTTTACTTTTTAAAGGTTAACAGCAGCCTGGGTTTGCTTCAAACTATCTTAAAAGAAAGGTTTTGGCATGGGTTAATGAATCAGACGGACTCTGCTGTCCGGTATTTTAAGCTAGGTATAGACTGCACTCGGCGGAAGGATCGTCTTCTCTGCATTTTTTTTTTCCACGTGGTTAAAATCTGCTATAAGAAAATGTTAATAAAAACAGCATGTTCTGTCTTAAGTACTGACCTAGAATTTTAGGTAGCCAAGGATCAGATCTTAATGGGCTCACATTTATCCATGAATAGGCTTTCTTTCTTTCTTTCTTTCTTTCTTTTCTTTTCTTTTTCTTTTTTAGCATTTTCCCATCATCAGCTTGATAAGATAAATTATTCTGGGGCACCATAACCTCTTTTTTAATCGGTCTCTCTGAATAATAAAATTACTGTCTATCTTTCCTTTTGTATCCTTTCTGGATTTTTCAGAATTTTTCACGAATGACTATTTTCTTTATCATTAGAAAAATCAACAAATTTATTATCAATAAGTATTATTAACAAATATTTATTATCCATATGGACTCATGGATTTTTTATCTACAAAATGGATTTATCTCATTATTTTTAATGTTAAATGTTATTAGAAATTTTACAGATGACAATAAGGTATTTGTTTCTGTCCCCCCACTGAACAATAAAGTAAAGGGTAAAACTTGGAAGTCTGAAACGTCTGGGGAATAGTCATCCGGAATGGAATGTACTCTGAGATAAAGAGACATCTTCCTAAGAGATGACCCAGCTGAATAAGAGACGTTAAAAACCTGAACAGATGCAAGGACATATTTGCAGAGGGAAATGTTTATGTCATTCCCTCAACCCTGAATGTCACTGGCAAATACTGCAAAGAAATGAAGGAAGCCATTAAAGCAGGAACAGAATAACACCCTCCAATGTTTTAGGAGACACTCTGACATCTTAATTATATTCTGCCACCTAGTGACTAAGTAAGATTAACATACTTGCTTAGCCAGGCTCCAAGTGCACACAAGGCAGCCCTGAGCCCATTGGTTTTATGAGTCCTGGCCTGACCCATGGAGGGTGGAGGTTGGGGGGTAGTGTGGGCATGAAAGTGGTTCTATCAGCACCAGTGAGCCTCATCTGCCATCTGCCCACTACTCCTACTACAGCAGGGATGGAGAAGAGCCTGAGGAAAAGAAGGTCCAGTGACAGACCCAAAGTGGGATCCAGCTCAAAGAGAGGCCCCAAGGCCTGACACCATTACTGAGGCTATGGAGAGCTCAGAAAAAGGGATCTATCATAACTGTCCTCCGAAAGAGCCAACAAGCAACTGAGTCAGATGCAGATATTTGCACCCAACCAATGAACAGAAGCTGCTATTCTTGTAGTGGAATCAGGGGAAAGCTGGAAGAAGCTGAGGAGGAAGGCAACCCCATAAGAGGATGAGCAGTCTCAATTCAACTGAACCCCTGAAATCTCTCAGACACTGGATCACCAACCAGGTGGCATACACCAGCTGATATGAGGCCCCCAACACATATACAGCAGAGGACTACCAGGCCAGGGTTCAGTCAGAGAAGATGCACCTAACCCTCAAGAGGCTGGAGGCCCCAGGGAGTTAAGAGGTCTGGCAGGTTGGGTGGGGACATTCTCATGGAGACAGGGGGGATTGAAGAGGAGCTATGGGATGTGGCACAGTCTGAGGATGGACCAGGAAGGGAATAACATCTGGGGTGTTAAAAAAAAAGAGAAAGAAAAGAAAAGAAAAAGCCTACGAGCATGGCCCAAGCCACCAGCCACAAAGCTCTCTGCTGCTCCTCTCTTCCTCGCAGCACAGCTTCCCAGCCGAGAGCTACATCAAGGTCTTTGTTGGGGGCTGTTGGTTACAACAAACTGAATTGTCGGGTATTTTAATTTCAATGGTCCATGATCAGGAGAAGGTAAATGTAGTGGCAGCTTCCAGTAAGATGGGCCAACGATTATTCGCAAATCCTTGAGATCTCACAAGTCCAGATATGAGAACTGGTATGACTCTCCCCCACAAGCCCCATGAAAAATAAGGTAGTGGATGCTTTGAAGTCACATCCTCTGGCATACCACACGTTCTCTTTCAGTGAATGCTGACCCCTTTGATGGTGAGGTCCATAATGTATTGCAATGGTATTTTCTAGGCTTGACCTCAGCGTGTCTAGGCAAGAACCACAGAATCATGTGACTCTTCCAATGGTCTCCGGGTTCCCCTCTGTCATTCACTGGTCAGCTTCCTTGGTGCATTTGCTAAGGGACAGACGCTGTGTTACAGCTATAGTGTTTACTAAGGCTCCTCATTCTGGGCCGGAACTGTGGGCAGGATCTCAGGAGCCTTGTGAACATTAGATGAAGGTGAATGGAACGAGAATAAAGCTTTGATTGAAAAAATGTCTGGGACAGACTGAGCTGTTATTCCAAATATGCAAACTATCAGCCTGCTTTAAAAATAAAGTTTTATTGGAACATAGACACACACACACACATATATATATATATATATATATATATATGTATATATATATATATATATATACAAGATGTGTCCCACTGTGTGGTGGTTCTCACAGAGAGCAGGTGGTCTACCAAGTTTAAACTATTAATTCTCCTTCCCTGTGCAGAAAGCCTGGCAACCCACAGTCTGAAGGAATTACTGAGTTTCAGTCTTCCAAAATCATCTGTTTTTCCAGTTCCCGTTGGCTTCTGAAAAGAATTAGAGATTTTACTTGACACAGGTGTAAGGAATCGTTTTCTGAGTTAGCTGGTAACTGGTACCCAAAAACAGAGAGATAAAGGGAAAGAAGATGAGGGTGGGACAGGCCTGGGCAGCAGGCTAGCCACGTTTATGTCTGCCATCTTCCTTGGTATAATTCAAAGCCAGCCTCAACACTAAGGACATTTGGGGCTGGATACGTATTAGGGGATCTGTCTTCAGATTGCAGAGATAGTAAGTGGTACACCTCGCTCCACTAGATGTCAGCAGCAACCCCAACATTGTGACAAAATAATCCCTAATGATTACCAAATATCTTTTAAGGAGGCAAAATGTCCTTCATTAAGAATACAGAAGTATACCTTTAATGCCAGCACTCAACAGGCAGAAGCAGGTGAATCCCTCTGAGTTCAAGACCAGTCTAGTCAACATAGTGAGTTCCAGGATAACTGGGGCTACATAGTAAGACCCTATCTCAAAGTGACAAGAAAAAAAAACTCCATCATGTTTAAGCACTCCCTCAGTGACAAATTTCAAGCTACCAGCTCAACACCACTGAACGTGGCTACACAAAGGAAAAAGGGTGTTTTGCTCAAGCCAGGAAGAACCACCTTTAGCATACCGCTGTGTGAGAACATGGTGGTAATGATATTGTTCCATTTTAAAGACTGAACTAACTGTGCCTCGCCAGGTTCTATGCAACCCTAGAAACTGTAATTAGTAGGTAATATCCAAAGCACAAGTTAACAGTAGTGTTTATGGTTATTGAAAACATCCAAGAGCTGGGAGATGGATTTGTGGGTAAAATGCTTTCAGGAAACATGTGAGAACCTCTGTTCAGAGTCCCAGGACCTATGTAAAGCTGGAAACAACAGCACACATCCTAATCCCATGGTTCCTACAGCAACATGGGAGGTAAAGACATGAAATCTAAGCAAGATGCAAGGCCAGCTAGCCTGGTGTACATATCAGAAAACAAGAGACTCTCTCAAACCAGATAGACAATGAGAACCGACAGGCAGAGTTGTCTTCTTACCTCCATATGCATCCTGTATCCCACACGTGACTGCCCCATTCTCTCTCTCTCTCTCTCTCTCTCTCTCTCACACACACACACACACACACTCAATAGCATATTGGTGAAAGTGCTTTTCAGTGGATTTGACAAGATTAATTGGTTGAATGATTGTACTAGTTATATGGATTTGGTTTCCATTCAATGTGTTGATTGTGCTCTTTAGTTTAGTTAAATCAGTTGAATTTGGGGTATGTCTGTCACCGACATCATGACATTAGCCTTGGAATAATTTGCATTAAGAGCAGTGACCATGGTTAATTACTCAGAACCAATTACCAAGGCCATTCGCAGGCCACCACATTAAAGACGTTTCTTCAGCACCCAGGAGGACACTTACCACCTTGTTCCAGGAGGTAAGTCATCTATTTTTATCTCCAGTTTCGGATCATTAGGATACAAGACTGTTTCTATCAACCCTGAGTTCATGAGGGGTATTAAAATGCAGGTTTTGTAGAAACATCAATAATGGAGTGTCTATATTGAGTTTGTGCTACTTGAAGTCACAGGCCAATGGAAGGCCAATAAAAGTTACAGTAATATTCTGCTTCCTGTATTTCTACACAAGATAATTCAGCACAGTGATCAATGGTGTTAACACTTCTGGGATTTCCTTTCTTCTTACTAGTTGTGACATTCTGGTCTCTCTGGATAATGAGACCAAAGATAGCCGGATTCAAAATCTTGAGAATTTTACCAATGATAAAACATAGTGTTGTATGTGCTTATAGTTGCAGATATTAATGAGGTGGAAGCTGAGGCCTCATTTGAGTGAAGTGAAAAACGATAAAAGAAAACTTTGTGATGGCTTCTGGTATCATGTGATTACAAATAACCTCTAGGGGCTGGAGAGATGGCTCAACGGTTAAGAGCACTGTCTGCTCTTCCAGAGGTCCTGAGTTCAAATTCCTAGTAACCACATGGTGGCTTACACCCATCTGTGATGAAGACAGGTACAATATGTTCATATATATATATATATATATATATATATATATATATATAAAGTTAATAAATAAATCTTTTCTTTAAAAAAAGAAGAACAGCATTTGCAAAAAAGAAAAAGCAAATAACCTCTAAAATTCAGCTGTGACTTCAAACACACACACACACACTCACACACACACACACACACACACACACACACACACACACTTATGCATGCATGTTTGTACATTTGAGTTTCACTTCCAGGTCAAAGTCACTCATTTTCAAGGATTTTCCTTTGACTGTTTCATTGTCTTGTAGGATATTGGCATCTTATAAAATGTTTTCTAAATACCTACTCATTAGTCAGCAAGCATTGCAAGAGTACTCACATGGTCAT
>NC_137963.1:21266830-21322559 GCF_963924665.1 Micromys minutus | reverse complement strand
CAGGCTCTTTTTGTCTTTGGAACAAAGTCTTGTCTGCAGCGTAGGCTGCTTTGGACTCAGACCTTCACTACTGCTTGTGTTAATGGCATGGATTACATACCACACCTGGTCCTGAAGCCGTTCTTAATTCATACAGAGCGGAACAACTCCGAAAACACAAGCAAATCTACACTGCAAAAGTACAAATAGCAATGTTAGGTCAATGAGAAAGGGAACCTGCACTATTCCAGGAAGCTACAGAGTTATATAAATTTGTTCAGAATTTACTTTAGGAGAGAATGATATTCTAATTCCAATAGAACATTCAGAACATTCTGCCAACACATGGATTAGATAACCAGCTGTAACAGACCAAAGCTGAAGCGGACATTCACCCCCACTTTCTCAGAGCCAATCAAGGCTTTCTGGAACATTTTTTAATCTCAACACAAAACACAAACATTTTACTTTTGTTCTGTTTTTTTTTTCTCTGCTAAGTACCCCAGGTAGAGACTCAGAGTATTATCTGATATGGCACCCAATATACAAACATATCCCAATAAAGGCTGAGAGTTTAATGATAACAAATTAATTAGCAAGTACACATAATTTCAGCAAAAGGCCAGATATTCTCTTTGGTTAAAGAGAAATAAGCCAGGTATGTCTGAAATAAATCACATGCAAAAGTCAGCATTAACTAAAATGGAGACCCCTTTTGGGAATGACAAAAGGTGTTGAGGGTGTTGGGAGCAGAGGGAGACCATTTAAACACACTGAACTTTAGCAGAAGATGTGTTTCACAATGTATTGCCAATAATTTTTTAACTCTCTTGCAAAACTGATGAGAAAATCAGTTCAAATAAGAAAAAAGGAGTGTGGAGTTGTATAAACAGTGCTGTTTAAACATAAAACGGGATGCCAGGCCTTTGCCCTAGTAGCTGCTGATGACACCAAGAAACCAAACCACTCACCATGAGGATTTGCTAAAGAAAATCATGCAAAGGGGGATTGCTTGTTTATAGGACTCCTGTTCATCCTTAAGGTTTCATTGTGCCCAGTGGCTGTTGGAAGTAGGCATTTGAATCATGAGATGAGCAAACATAGGGAACCATGTTTCAAATGGGAAGGGGAAGTTTTGAGTTGAACAAAGGTGAAGATTTACAACTGGGTTTGAAATAACTTACATCAGGTCTAAAACCATGATAAATCAGATTTTGTTCATCAGTGTATTTTCAGCAGAGCCAGTCAGTTCCACCATCCCTATGACATCTGAAAATGATGAATTAAGAGGAAAGATTAATTTTAGCCCATGGTTTCAGAGGACTCAGTTTGTGGTCGTGTGGCTCTGTGTCCTAGCAAAGCAGAAGAGCATGGTTGTACAGTGGCTGCTCAAATCACATGGACAAGAAGCAGGGGTACAGGAAGGAGCCATGGCAGAAAATGACCCTGCAAGATCTAGTGATAGTTTTTTATCCAGATCCTGTCCCCTAGAGTTTACTCCACTGTAAGAAGAACCACCAGTCCATGTCCAAGCATTCAACATAGAAGTCCACAGGGAACATTTCAAATTTTAAGCTGTAATATTCTGCTATAAGCCTCCAAAGGCTCATGGATTTATATTACACAATGAAAATGTATTTAGTTTATCTCCAGGAGTCTCCAAATTCTTTTCTTGGTTGGTTGGTTTGGTGTTTTTAAAGACAGGGTTTGTGTATCCCTAGCTATCCTGGAACTCACTCTGTAGATCAAGATGGCCTTGAATTCACAGAGCTCTATCTACCTCTGCCTCCAAAGTGCTGGGAGTCATCACTACTGGGCAAGTCTCTAAAATCTTAAGAAATTAGTTGTTGAAGAGTTTATGTCTCAATACTCAAAAAGAAAGAAAGAGAAAAGAAAATTCTATTTGTACCAAGACACATGGCTAGGGATGTAGCTCAAATGGCAGACATATGCCTAGCATACCTGACTCCTTCCCTGGGTTCTACACAATCACCACGTAAACTGGGTGTGGTGGTGTGTCGTCTGTAAAGACCTGGAGTTTAGGGTCATCTTCTACAACATAACTAGTTCAATGCTAGCCTAGACTATATGCAACTCTGTCTCAATAAATTAATTAATTAATTAAACGATTAAGTGATTAAATTAAATAAGACACAACCACACAAAGTAAATAATAACTTTCAAAGAGGGAACAATAGGGACATAGACAAGAGAAATGGGACCGAAACAAGATGCAGATCTAGCAAGGCAACCATCCAGTTTTGTAGCTGTATATTCAACATGTGTTGGGGCAGCCTTACCCTTATGTCCTTGCCTCTATAGCCCACATAGATGCTGTCATAGGCTGACTGTTGCAGATTATTTGACCACACTGTGAACTCCTAGACTGTGTATTTACTGGGAAATCCTGATTCTTAGTTCTGGTGTGGCTCAGCTCTAGCACACATCTTTAATCCAAGGGCGTTCTGTTTATTGTAAACAGGATTAAATAAGTCAGCCTTGTTTTTGTTTGTTTTAGACAGGGTCTCACTTTATAACTCTGGATTTCCTTGGACTTGGTGTAGATCAGGCTGGTCTGGAACTAACAGAGATAGCCTGCATCTGCCTCCTGAGCACAGAAATTAAAGGTGTGTGCCATCACCACAACTCCCAACTAGAGCACTTTCTAACAGACGCCTACCTCGCTTCATATGCTTTACTCACCGCCCTTTGGACCTCACTGACACGGCTTCAGATACAATTTGAATGTGTCTGACAAAGGTTCTTATGTTGACACTTAATTCTCCTTCAGCATTATTAAGAAGGTAGGCAGCTCTCTCAAGTATATTCATGTTTACTTTTGTTTTTGAGACAGGGTCTTGCCTGCCACTTAGCCCAAGTTGTTCTGGAGCTCATGATCCACCGCTTCTGCTTCCCAACTGGATAATGGGGATGCACCACAACAGTGTGATCAGGACCCCCTCGGGCCACTACGGCGTGGCCTTCATGGGAAATTAATGGTTTTCTATAAGTAGAAACAACACAGCCACCCACACACACACCCATACACCCTCCCACACACCCACCTACTCATTGTTTCTACTGACTCCTTGTGTTACTCCCAACACGACCGGTATTAAAACCATCCCCAGAGGAGGCATCTAGACCCTCTACCTGTACAAATCAGAGCCAAAACAAACCTTTTTAAAAAGCTAATTCCCAAGTCTCAAGCATTTCATTATGGTGATGGCAAAACGGACGAACACAACTACCTGCAGATCTTTTTTACTAATTCTATTCTCTGAAACCACTTGAGTGGTTTCCAGAACTGACAGTAGTGAGGCATAGGCTACCATAGCTGCCTCCTGAGAATGCTAGTAACCCCCACACCTTGGTGGCCTCGCCTTCTTTTTCAGCCTGGTAGCTGCAGCACCTCCCTGAGCCTTTGCTGACAGATACCTCCTCTCAACAGTGGTTCTGTTATACATAAAGATGACATTTTATTATCTGGCAGGTGAACTATGGTACTCTGGGCTTGGGTACTACATTCTACAAGGACCCAAACAGTGCATTTAACCCGTGCCACTGGGTGAATAGTGGGTATGTGCAGTGCCCACATATATTCCACTGCTCCCATCTTCTGGGGAATGAGATAATTTATTCTGGGGCCATTCTGAGTGACTGCAGCCCAGGAACACAGACTTAGGTTACTCCACATGGAAGTGGTTTTATGAAGTGTTTATACTTTTACAGAACCGAGGAAGCTATAAATCTTGGCAAGCTTAAAATATATTGGTGGGTACATCAAGAACAAGTGACGGTGAGATGGAGAAGCTCATTTATAGGTGTCACACACCATCTGAAGTCATCCTTAGCTTTTGGATTAGTTAGTTGCCTCCTAAGTCAATAGATTTTTAAAAGGCTTTTATTTGTTCTAAGGAGTTAGTAAGAACACAGAGGGGCAAAGGGAAGCTGTTCTGGCCTAGAACTAGCCTGAGATAAGGTAACTAGCCTTTGGACCTGTAACACTGCAGTCTCTGCATAGCACTAAGATTCTAATCAGCTGCTCTCTGCAGATTCAGATCCCTTCCATGACTCTGCCTTCACGGCCAGATGCAGCATCTCTTCAGAAGTTCTGGAGTATAGTTATTACTGTAATTTCTCCAGAAATCAAAAGATTACTCTATTCACACAAAAAAGTTTCCAGGATACCAATTAGGCAGCTGAGGCAGGAACACTGCAACCTTTAGCCTGGTTCCAGAGTTTCTCTCAAAACAACAGCAAGGAGCTACTGAGATGGCTCAGCAGTAAGAGCCATTGGAGAGTTTAGTTCCCAGCATCCATGTTGGGCAGTTCACAATGGCCTGTCATACCAGCTCCTTGACACCTATCAACCTCTTCCAGACTCTGAAGTCACCCCCACACATGTGGCATCTACTCCCTCTCACGCACAAATAAAAATAAAAATATTTGTTATTTGTTTGTTTTAGAGACAGGGTCTCTCTGTGTAGCCCTGGGTGTCTTAGAACGCTCTTTGTAGACCTGGTTGGCCTCCCAGAACTCAGAGACTTGCCTGCCTTTGTCTCCCAAGTGATAGGATTAAAGGCCTTCAACACTACCACCCAGCCTAAAAAGAAAACTCTTACGAAAAGAACTGATGGCAAAAACAAGAGAAAGAATCCGAAAAATGAAAGATGGTCATTTAACTATTGGGAAAGAAACTTCATGTCCAGAAGTCCAGAGGACCAAGCCATGTGTTTGAAAGATGAAGGAAAGATGATAGTCCAGCTAATGGGAGGGAGACAGAAGACACAAGCTCAGAGGATTTGGCAAGAGTCAGATGATAAGGGCTCTCGAAGACCAGGGACAGTTTGCATTTTATTCTAATGTACGATGAGGGATTGTTAGCATTTGGCTCTGAAATGTTCCCGAAGGCTTCTGTGGTAAATAAAGGTCAGGCTGGCAGTCAGTCCAGGGGTTCGAGGCGGAAGTTGAATTGCTGTGGATGTGCTCTTGAAGGGAGTTGGAAACCCTCATAACTTCCCTCTGTTAGCTTCTGGGTACCACAAAGCAAGCAGCTCTATTGCCATGCTTCCCCCAAATACAGCGTACTGTGTGGTCACAGGCCCAAAACATGAGCAAGTATCCACAGACTGAGACCTCTGAAACCATGAGCTAAAAGAGATTTTTCCACTTATGTTGATCACTGGGACATTTTGTCATGTATGGAAGTAAAACACAAATATTAAGGATGTGACATGGTTTGACTTATGTTTTCAAAAGTTGATCTAGGACTAGTGGTGTACATCTGCAATCTCAGCACTCAGAGGGCTGAGGCAGGAGAATTGCAAGTTTCAGTTCAGCTTGGGCTATAGAGTTGAGACCCTGTCATAAGAAACAAAGTCAAAACTAAAATCTCCAGTTTAACATACTGGGTGCTTTGACTGCTGGACTGTGAGGGGGCGGGGTGGGGTGGGGGTAGGGATTGGATTTAAAGACTCCTTAGGAGTCAGCAATTGATGATGGTTGTAGACATAGAAATTGTGGAGAAAAGTGGCTGAATTTGAGGGTACAGATTTGACTCTGGTTGGATGTGGTGGCAGCAGGAGTCAGGGAAGACAGGGACTTAAGGATGGTGACTATGTTTTTAATCTGAGAACCTGGAGAGATGGAGATGCCATGAATTAGGGAAGACTAGGAGAGAAATGGTTTGAAGGGAAAGTCCATAAGGAAGTCAATTGCTACCTTCACCCAAGCTTTTTTTCCCCAGCATCTGGTCACACCGAATACAGTAATACTGCTTTTGCCTTTGGCTGACCCCACAGCTAAAGGGAGAGATCCCAGCTGCCAGTTTTTTAGAGCAAAAGTTAAGGACACCTGGTGACTAAGAGCAGCTGCACAGGAAGGCAAAAGGCAGAGAATTCGATGTTTATCATAGTGCAGGGACACACCTTGTCAGTGGAGAGGGAGCTTAGTTGGGGAAACTTCCATGACAAAACCATATCCTAGCTTCTGGAGCCACGAAAATCCAAATAGTGGTATTGTAATCATTGAGGGTGCTGGCTCAGAGAGAGGGGTTGTAGCTGCCCTCATTGTGGTCTGATGGTGACTGCTCTTTATTCTCACTTTTTAAGTCTAACAAGGGTCACGGCACTATTGGGAGGCAGCACAGAGACAAGCACCTAAGCTGTCACTTAGTGGCTGGGTGCTTATTGCCCGACACTTCTGCCCTCTGGTCTCATCTCTGTGTAAACGGACGTACTGCTACAGCCAAGCACGTAACTTCGTGTTCCTGACACTAAGACTTACATGCATTCTCCCACTCTCTCCAACCACCAACTGGCTGAGTGACATCTCACCAAGGAACCCGAAGCACGTCTACCATTCTAATATTAACTTTGTACCTACAACATGCTAGCTATTTTGTAGGTTTTGAGGGGTACACCGTCGGCAAAACAAAAGCATGCCTGCGTGTAGTTTCAGCCTGGGGGTTAGTACAGGAAGGGAAGACACGCAAACTAAATACACACATTGTATAGTAATCAGGTGATTAATGTTCTGAGAAAAGTGGTGCTGGATTATGGTATCCGAAGAAGCTGATACTTTAAGTCGGGTAGGCAGAATAGAGTTTAAAAAGGCGACATTTGAGCAAAGATTAGAAAGGTCCAAACGCGAATGGGGTGAGTCTGAGGGCAACTGCCTAATATCCACCAACAATTACCCCTCAATAGATACAGCAAAATGAAAGAGTGAATGGCGAGACTCAACTGGGGCTCCTTCTTAAATCCGCCTTTTTTTTTTTTTTTAAACAGGTGAGGGTCCCAAGGCTGGTGGGAAAACGCAAGACTCGCAAGCAAGCAGTCCATTGCTGGAGCCTGTCTCAGAATCAGGGAAGCTACCGGCATTACGCACGCCCGCCCGGCGACGCGCGCCCCATCTGGGCGGGCCCTAGACAATCCTTCCACTAAGGCTCCGCCCTCTCCACCGCCCTCCGGGTTCCGTGCTCACTGCTTCCCAGCTACTAAGCCGGGTCTCCACGTAGCCGTTCCCCCGCTACGGGTTGCGCAACTCGCGCCGCTAGGCGGAGCCTGGACGTAGGCGGAGCGACTGCAGGCAGGCGGATCCCACCAGGCCTCCGCGAGCTCCGCTGGCTGCAAAGTGCGCCTGCGCACGCCTGCGACGTGCCGCCGATAGTCCAGCCCCACCCATCGCCCCGCCTCCAATTCCCGGGCGGAGTTCCTGTTCGCGCCTGCGCATTGCGTCGCCGCACCCTGCGCCTGCTCAGATCGCCTGCGTCTGGCCCCATCCTCCGGGTTTTTTCTGGTGGGGGAGGGGGCACGTCTCGGCGAGTCACGGTGATGGCGGCCACCATCCTGTGGTGAGGTAGCGGATTCTCTGCGTCTCTCGGGGAGTCCCTCGCGCCTCCTGCGGGCCCGGTGGCTGGCGCGTGAGGAAGCACCGCGGGTCGAGCTTGCGGGGAAAGTCGCGGGAGCGGCGGCGCGGCCGGGGGACGCGGGACCCGGGGTGAGCGCGACTCCGGGCGAATGTGACAAGCCCCCACCCCCACCGCCTTCCTCCCGAGAGCGCGAGGATCGCGGCCACCCCGGGGGCGGCCAGGCCCCGGCTTAGGCACCATGCAGGTCACCCTGAAGACCCTTCAGCAGCAGACCTTCAAGATCGACATCGACCCGGAGGAGACGGTATGAGTCGCACGCAGGGTTAGGGGAGCGCGGGCTCGGGTCGGGGCGGCGCGGGAGGGCCACAGAGGGGCGTCAGGTCACCACCGGCTTTGTGGGCCGACAACGAGGAAGGCCTGGGGTCAGATGGCGTGGAGCAGCACCGACCCGCGCGGGCACTGGAGGCCGCGGCCCGGAGCGCGTGGTCGTGGGGACGGAGGGGGAGGGGAGGCCTGGCGGCCTAGGCGCTGGAGCCTGGCCTGAAGTGCACAGGTGGGGGAGGGAGACCCAGGCGACGCCACCACCCTCCTACGACCTGGCTAGGTGCGGAGGTCTAGGGGCCGGTTACCCTGGACGATGGGCCTTAAATGCGCCCAGTTTTGTCTGCAGCCAGGAGAGATGGTGGGGGAAAATGATTTTTTTTTTTTTGGCCTCTCAGAAGGAACCCTTTTATTTGTATCTATTTTGGATAGTTTTTACGATCCTTCCCTCGCAGCCACCGAACCCACACCCACAGGTGGATTACGCTCAGAGGCCAAGTTGGTGGTGAAGACTTTTGTATTAGAAACCTTCAGATCCGGATTTAAATGAGTTCTCTCCGTCGTCTTGGGAACCTGAACGCTCCTCGGACTCCCAGAATAGTATTTGAAGAGAGGGCAAAAAAAAACAAACAAACAAAAAACCAAAAACTTGGGTGTTCTACAGTTAAAGCCGACTACACTTAACGAGTTCACGTGATAAGTTTTGCCTCTAAAAAGATCTATACTAACTTTAATACAACTTTGTGTCAGGAGTCTAAAAAATGCCACGCGTGTAAATTTCCTCACGTGCAATTTGGACGTTATGTTAAGCGTTAAGTTGTCGTAAGACAGCAGATTACTGCATACTTGGGGGGGGGGTCTTAATTTTTTTATGACTGATTGAACTTTGGATGAAGAACCAGAACGTGATGTTAATTAAATAGACCCAAGACCCGAATTTTATTTGTGGCTCTATAACTCCTTTACTAATTCCCACCCCCCCCCCCCGTTTGATTTTTCTGAAACGAGAGCAGTACCAGCTGAGATGGTAAGGATTAAATGGCCTTTAGTTGGTTCCTAAATGAGGCCTACTATGTAATCAGTATAAGTTTGTGTGAAGACATGGTGTCCTGTTTGACCCAGCTCTCAACTATTCTGAAGTCTCCTATCTTTAATAAGAAGCCAAGAATTCCTGATCTTTTTGAAATTGTGGCACAAAATGATTTTATAAAAAGTTACTTAATTTCCAGACATCTGCAATAATTCTTGAAGGTAAAGAAAAAAAAACATTTACATGAGAACTCTGCAGTCTTCTCAGAAGCAGTTAGCATTTAGTGGACAGAGGCCCAGTAGAATTGAATTTCTTTTCCTTCTCTTCTTTCCTTCAGGATTTTGTTTGAGACAGGGTTTCTCTGTGTATCCCTGGCTGTCTTGAAACTCAACTCTAGTCCTGGCTGGCCTCAAACTCAAGAGATCAGCCTGCCTCTGCCTCCTTGAATGCTGGGATTAGGGAGTGTGCCACCATTTTCTTTTACTCCTCAGAGCAGTGCAGGCCGGGGAATGTCAGAACCGTGTGAAACCTTGAAAAGAATAACAGTCACTCTTTAGTGGTGGTGTGCAAATATGTAAAATGCCTCCTTGGCCTTTGGCTCATTGCAGGTGATAAATGATGGGACAAATCATGGTAATTTTTCGGTCTTATAATATTAATTTATCCCAGAACCACTAAAACATGAGAAACACATTAGCTTTATTTCTTTGCTATGTGAATGTGCTGGAGTTGTGTAGTAACGTCACACTACTGAAATGCATACATTCATATATCATACATACATATCATACGTACGGCCATATAAAATTTGTGCTGCACTTTAGACCCTCTACATGTCCGCTATTATCTTTGAGCCAGTGCTTTCTAATTCGTTAATTGTTTACAGGTTTATTTACAGGGGCTGTAATATTTTACACTTTTAGAAATACAACTTTTGTTACTGGAACAAATGTAATTTGTTGCTATTAATGTAATATAAAAATCAGCATTGTGAAATGTTTTGATTCCATATTCCATGCCTCCCTTTTCATTTTGTTGGGGATCCAGTACAGGACTTTGAGCTTTATGCATACATAGACAAGCTTTGTACCTGTACTTGGATCAGAGCCCCTTTATTTATATTAATAATGAGTTTGATTAGTGTATAAACACGCATCTTTTTTTTTTTTTTCATTCATTTGAGACTGGTTTTTACTGTGTAGTCCTACTGACCTGGAATTCACAGAAAACCACCTGCCTCTTCCCTGTGCTGGGGTTAAAGCTGTGGCCACTGCCCAGAGTTTAGGTTAATTTATAATTTTTTGACCTAGTCTTTAGAATTACAGTTAAAAAAATAGATGACATCAAATATTTTGTTTCTAATTTGCTATAAAAGTAACCAGGAATTTTAGAAGATCAGTTCGGGAATTTGTAAGTGAAGTTCCCTGATCTGTGTGGTAGGAGAGAAGTGAGTCCAGAAGGTTGTCTTCTGACTCATTCACTGGTTTGGGCACTGTACTTGGGGACCCCCCCACTCTCATGAGTGAATGAATGCATATGTTTTAAAGTAGATTTAAAACTTGGATTTTAGGAATGCCTGAAATCTACAGATTTAGTAGCTTACATTTGTGGTTCCAGGTTTACCTTTAGTTTTTACTTAGAAGGGACTGAGGAAGTTAAGTGACTTATACTATCTTGTGTAGAAAGAAACTCTTTGGAGCTTGTGCACATGAGCACAGTGAAAGGATTGAGAGCTAAGGGCAGCTCTGACTCTGCTGGACCTGCTGGTGGTGCTGAGCACAGGGACATGGTAGGTAGTGATTTAGGGTTTCTAGGAGCTTTATCACTTAGTTGAGGCTCAGTGGCTAAAGGGCAAGGGACATGTTTTGTTTGCGCTTGTTTTTGATTTTGTTTTTTATTTCTTGGTCTTTTTAAAATGGCAAAAACAAAAGCAGTATTTTATAAGATTGTCACATATGTATATGTCCTGTACTTATCACATATGTGTAGTGCCTGTGCAGGCCAGAAGAGGGCGTCAGATCCCCCTGGACTGCATTAACTTTTGTTAGTTGTCAAGTGGGTGCTGGGATATTTGAACCTCTACAAGAGCAATGAATGCTCTTAACCTCTGAGCCATCTCTGAGTACAGTTTCTATTTTGTGCCATCTACTTGGCCATTACTATTAAGGCTCTTAACTTTTAAACAGTAAGAAACAAAATCGGGCTGGAGGGGTAGCTCACTGGTTAGGAGCATTGACTGTTCTTCCAGAGGTCCTGAGTTCAATTCCCAACAACCACATGGTGGCTCACAACCATCTGTAATGGGATCCAATGCCCTCTTCTGGTGTGTCTGAAGACAGTGACAGTGTACTTAGATATAATTAATAAATAAATCTTTTAAAAAAATCAGAAATGTTACATGTGAGGGGTGAGAGGTTTTTAGAGATTTGCTTCATTATTGTAGTGTTATAAGTAGATTGTTATTGTAAAAATGATAAAGCAAATGTAAGCAGCTTGTATCACATGCTAACGAATTCTGGAATATCTAATGTAAAGTTTTGGTGTGGGTCTAAAGTAACCCTATAGACCAGGCAGGGTTGTTCTCATTTATGGATTGTGACCCCCCTTTTGGAGTGATGGTGGGGGTCAAACAACTTTTCAAATGGGTTGTATACATTTGCTATCCTGCTTATCAGATACTTACATTACAATTCATGACAGTGGCATAATTACAGTTATGAAGTAGTAATGAAAATAATTTTATGGTTGGGAGTAACTACAATATAAGGAACTGTATGTATTAAATGGTCAAATTATTAGGAAGGTTGAAAACCATTGCTTTAAAATCTTGCAGTTTGATGTCTGAACATTTAGCAGGAGATAGAACAAAGTTTTTAATCCAAGTTCCTGGCTGATTCAAAAGTCTTTCTGTTGATTAAAACTTAAGAACAGTGGCTGGAAAGAGCTGGTTCTTTCAAAGGACCCAGGCTCAATACCCAGCACCCACATGGCAGCTCAGAACTGTCTATAACTCCAGTTCCAGAGGGTCTAACACCATCACAGCACACATGCAGGCTAAACGCCTAAATGCATATTTAAAAAAACTGTTGAGAAACAGGCAGGTAAAAGAAAATCAGTTAATGGTAAGTGCTTGTGTGGAGACTGAAATAGGGTGAGATGGTGTGGTAGTCCTTGGCTGGTTGGCACTTTAGAGGCCAGAAAGGCCTTTCTAGAGTACAGCTGAGGTCTGAACACACAGCACATAGCAAGATAAGGAATCTTATGTGGTGAACCTTTACAGGACAGACCTTAGGATTTTAACAGTGTGTTTGGGGAATCTGTAAGGTCAGTGTTTCTGGGTTAACGTGAGGTGCTTGGACGGGGCTCACGGTGTGTAGGCTGTTGAAGGGCAGAGTTTTTTCAAAGATAGATGAAAAGCCTTTTGTAATATTATTTATTCTCTCTTCTCTCTGAGCCCATGTTCTCTGTACTTTAGGCTGGCCTCAAACCTATGGCAGTCCTACCTGCCTTCTGGGATTAAGGTCATGAGCCACCTGCCTAATTTATTTATGATCTTTTAACTAAAGGGTACCTGATCTTGTATGGGGAGAATGAACAAGAAAGAAAGCAGGGAGGCTAGCTAGGGCGTGTTCTATAATTTTTAGCAATTAAGCCTTTGGCCAGGATTGGATATGGAATTGATGCATTTTTGCAAAGTAGAATCGTGAGGATTTTTTTTTTTTTTTTGTTGGATTAACATTGTTAATTTGATAATGTAAATTTGTGAATACTTTTATTCTTCCCAGGGTTGTGAAAGACTGAAGATAGAATTGGGGGTTGGAGTAGGAACATTTGTTTTGTAATCCAGACTATGTTGAGTCTGGATTACATGGAGATATGAAAATAGCGAGTGTATTCCTTTAATCCATGTGAGTGGATAAGGCCTGTGTCAGTCTTTTCAGGGCCTGGTCTTTGAGAAATATGAGCAGTGTTATTAAGTTAAACTTTTTAAGTCATTTAACTTGTGTACTTTGGTGATTGTGGAGCTGTGGTAGAGATGTTTAAAGACAGACCTGATAGTTTGGGTGTCTTATAGGTCATCATAGACCCTGTGAGCAGTATCATAGTAGAAATGGAGCCAGAGTTGGACTGTGGGGAGTGGCGTGTGTGAAGTGAACTAGCTCTGGGTAGATAGTGTTCATTATCCTTTTTATTTGTGGTTTTAAAAGAAGTACTTCTCAGCTTCATAACCTTGGAGGATTCATTGTTTAAAAAGGAACATTATATTGCTTTTTTTTAAAAAAGTGATTGATATGCCTTAAAGAAGGAAAGAAAAGCAAATGACCTTAGTTTCATCCTCTATAAAAGATGGTCTTGCCTGTATCTTTCCTTTTATTCTGTTTTGTACACCTCTACCTTGTCTCTTGGGTGCTGGGGCTAAAGGTATGTGCCATCAAGACTGGTGAGGCTATAAACTTTTTTTTTTTTTTTTAAGATTTATTTATTTACGTTAAGTATATGAGTATAGTGTTGCTCTGGGGGCATCGGATCCCTTTACAGATGGTTGTGAGCCACCATGTGGTTACTGAGAATTTGAACTCAACCTCTGGAAGAGTAGTAGTCAGGGCTCCTAACCACTGAGCAGTCTCTCTAGCCTGAGGCTATAAAGTTTTAAAGCCCATCCCCAGATACATACTCTCTCCTCAAGGTTCTACTTCCTAAAGGTTCCGTAACCTCCACAAACTGCCACTAACTGGGGCCAGGTGTTCAGATATGTGGGCCAGTGGGGCATTTCTCACTTAAAACACCGCATTCAGTAATGTTTTTAACTTTGCACTCTTTTCATTTTCTCATTCCAACTCTAGAGAGATTTTTTTAAGGCATTTATAACAATTTCCATTTCACTGGGTATCGTTTCTTGTCACTTGTACAGAGTAGTAGGGTTAGTGATTATACTCACATGCTTGGAAGACTCAGCATAGCGTGCCTGAAGCCAGACTGCCTGAGTCAGTCCTACCCAGATAGCTGATTTGTGGCCTTGGGCAGGCTACCCAGCCAGGGCTGTATTTTCATCATGCTGCGGCTGCGGAAAGTGTTACAAGATAGCCTTTTTTGAAGACTTGAAGATTCTGTGAGTATGAAATAATATGTACATAAATGTGATGTCAACAGTGCTTAACAGCATGGTCCCACTACTATGCCATTGTTCGCAGTTGGGAATCCCTGGAAGTTGTAAGAAATCACCTTGATATTTTTACTTGTACTAGCGCAGTCAGGCAAATGTTTTGTTGCATGGAATTGTCTCAGACTCATGCCTGTCTATTATGGATGTGCCATGTAAACCTAGTCCCTGCATTTTTTTTCACTCTGTCTTCTGAAAGGATAATATTCCCTCCCTCCCTTTCTACCTACCTATTAGTCACCTTGTGTGGCTGTGACTAAATATATCCAAGAGAGAACAGTGATATTTCCTTCATGGTTTCAGACGGTTCATCCCACAGTTACTTGGCCTCCTGTACTTGAGTAGAGCATCATGGCAGCTGGAGCTAGTGGAGGAGGAAGCTGTTCACCTGATGGAGTCAGGAAGCAGAGAATAGAGATTGCAGGTTAGACTTTAAAAGGAATGCCCCACTGGCTTACTTCCTGAAAGTTTCCAGACTCCCCAAACAGTGCTACTGGTGGCAGACTGATTTTAACACATAAACCTTCTGGGGACATTTCATACTTGTCCTCAGCATCTCTGCTTCTTTGGCTTCCAGTTTTAGAGTATGCAAATGTTTGTCCCCCGTATTAATAAAACCTCCTTTCATCCCTCTTGAGCCATGTTTTTGTTTCTTGGTTCTACCTTACAGCAAAACTCAAAGAACACTGGCCTTGTCACTCTTCTGTGTCTTCCTCTCTTCCAGGTGTCCTAGGCAGTGTTACTAGACAAGTGTCTTCACCCTGTTCTCCACATGTCCCTTTGTCTTTTGTCCTTGAGTTCAGCTCTTTTTTTTTTTTAAGATTTATTTATTATTTATATAAATACACTGTAGCTGTCTTCAGACACACCAGAAGAGGGCATCAGATCCCATTACAGATGGTTGTGAGCCATCATGTGGTTGCTGGGAATTGAACTCAGGACCTCTGGAAGAGCAGCCAGTGCTCTTATCTGCTGATCCATCTCTCCAGCCCTGAGTTCAGTATTTTTAAAATTTCTTTAGTCTAGAAAGGGAATATTTAAGTTACCTGCTTGCTTTAAATAAAGGTGATGTGAAAAACCAGGTAATTTGGTGCTTGAAAGTATATAGTGAATTATGGAAGAAATTGGGCTGTTTTTAAACCTCATTTTCATTTTGATTTGAAAATTAGATTTATCTGTCTGTCCATCAATCCACATCCCCTTTTTTGGATAGGTAAGGTATGAAGTTTGCTTTTTAAAGAAATTTGCTAAACTTAAATGTGCTATAGCAGAGTGAATCTTGCCAAATGATGCGATGCCATCTGTTCCTTATAAACACCTGGGCAGTGAAGCCATTCTCACTTCCGAATGAATTTCGTGAACTCTTTAAACATTGCATACGCTCATTCAGGCAGTGGAGGTAGATGTGCTGCAAATGACTATGTGATCAAATCTTAGATACTCAACAGTGAGTAAGAAAGACTATTTCTCATCTCAGGCTGGTTCTCCTGACCCACACAATAAAATGGGTTATTATTGTTCTTCTAGAAACTAAAAGCTCTGGATCGTGTGGGATTCACCTTACGCACTTTTCTATTTCTGTCTGCTTTGATCTTATTAAGATCATAACATCTGTAATGCATTTTAAAAGCAGTTAAATTGATGTGTATAGGTTGACTTAGAAACATTTTACTTTGTTTTTATGGGAAGAATAATAGATTCCTGATTTAAACTAATACCCTTTGGGTAATAAATCCAATGAAGATTGCCTTTTAAAATAATTACACTTACCTATGTGTCTACAAATACCAAGAGCTCTCATGTGGAGGTCAGAAGACAGCCTATGGGAATCGGTTCTCTCCTATTTTCGCCTTGTGGGTCCTGGGGATCACGCTTTAGGTTGCCCTGCTTGGCAGCAAAACCTTATATATAGCCTGGGGATTGATGAGCTTTGTTTACTGCGTCTTCTCACTTGAGTTTAGTGGTGAGATTCTGATTCATTGCGCAGTTGGTAGACCTCCCACCCCCACTCCACTCACCCACACTCACCAGTTTCTTTGTGTAGCCCCAGCTGTTCTGAAACTCAGTCTGTAGAACAGGCTGGCCTCAAACTCATGCAGTGGCCCCTGCCCAGCAGTAAAAACCTTATAGTCAATTTTGTTTCTGTAGTTATGCAGAATCTGCTTTAGAAGAGAAATTTAGAAAATATTCCTTGGTGCCTATGTCAGGTTTTTTTAGATGCCAGGGATATTCAAAATTTTGGGTAAATCTGAAGTCCTTTGTAAACATGTTTAACTTTGGAAATTGTTTTTCTGTGTATGTGTGTGTGTCTTAGACAGCCCAGGCATGCCATGGTATGTATTGGAGATCAGTGGATAACTTGTTCTCTCTTACTTTATGAGTCTCTGAGATCTAATCTAACCCAAGTCCTCACCCTGACCACCACCCACACTGACTTGCTCAGCTATCTTTCTGTCCCAGGCAGGGTCCTCTACTGTTTGCAGATGTATTTCACTCAGGTTAGCTGGCCTGTGAGTATTCTTCCTCGTGTTCGTGTAGTTCCCTTTGTCCCTTTTCACGGATGTGCTGGGAAAATAGGAACGTGTCACCATGTCCTGGGTGCATTCCAGGAGTCCAAATTCATGTCAGTTTGAATTAGGTTTACTGTGCTTGCTTGTGCTTTTACTCTTTGAGCCAGCCATCTTCCCAACCTGATGGTTTAATTTTTAATTTAGATTATACAATGGTAGTTGTCCCCTTTGCCTGTTTCCTCTTTTTTAAATTAAAAGTGCAAATTTTTTTGTATATATAAGCTTTGATGAGTGATAAAAGCATTTTATTTCAAACTCTAGTTTTCTCTTTGTTATGGTAAAGTAGAAGCTTTGTTCTTAGTTGAGTAACCTCTTTAGACTCTGCCTTACTGTGTTTGTTTTCAAAAATAAATTGTACAGCCACTAGGTCTTTCCCTTTCATGAATTTTTGTGCAATAATTACTATCCCAGTTTGATGAGTGTTTAAGTTTCTTTTTAGGTCTTAGTGTTAAAATGCGTATGTCTGCCTTGGAAAAACAATGGACGTATCTCATTTGAGTTGAATTACTGGCTCTGCACATTGCTTTTTAAATGTCTGTGTCAGTAATTTTAAATATTAACAGCATATTCATAAATAACTTTTATATGACCAGTGAGTGTTGTATGTTGGAAGAGAATTCCTTCCAAATTGTTTCCCTCGAATGATTAAACCCTTGGTGCTTGCTGTTAACCAGAAACTTCTTTCCCATATCCCATACAAATCTCTCCTGGGATGCTCGGTGTCTCCAGGAGGTGATTACTGGCATCCAGCTAGCACATCATCACATCTCAGGGAGGTGTAATGTAGGTGAGAAGTAATTGCATCCTATCCTGTATCCTGTTCCAGAGTGAGTACTCCTTAGCCCAAAGCAAAACCTTCCATGCATCTCTTTCACATTATCCCTGTATTGTAAGTTTTTTCTGGGTTTCTTGATATCCAGTGTAGTGTAAATGTAATGTATTATAGTGGGTACACTTTTTCTCTGAGACTAGAAACAAGTATTTCAGTCATTGTTGAAACTTTTAATGTACAACCTGTAACTGGCCACCATATTGTGACACTTGCTTTTCCCTCACACATGGCAGGTTCACCACTAGTTAAACAAATTATCCGCTCCTGTCATTTTACTGTTTTGCTGCAGGTGCAAGACTATTGTACTGCTTTTTATTTCATTTACATTCCTTTTTCCTGTTTGTGTTGCATGCTCAGTTTTTCTTTAATAATGAATGTGTTTAGTGTTACTCTGATTATTTATCCAAATGGTATATTTATGCCTAGAACACTCACTGTCAGACTCTTGACATTTTCTTAATCACAGTTTTGATTTCTTTTAAGCATAAATCATATAGCAGTAAATGATTGAGCCCCCTTTGGGTCTATGTACATATTGTTGTAATTCACAAAGGTATTGTTTATGAGAAATAAAACTATAGTTTCTTGGGCTAATGAGAAGACTCTGGGTTAAGAGTTTGTCTTAGAGTTATCAGTTAGGTTTGTCATAGCTATGATGAATATGCAGCAGAAAGCAGCTTGGGGAGGGAAGGGTTTATTTGGCTTCCTTTTCCACACCACTGTTCATCCTTCAAGGAAGTCAGGACAGGGACCTGGAGGCAGGAGCTGAACCAAACTCCATGGAGGAGTATTCCTTAGTTTATTGGCTCAGCCTGCTTTGCCGGTCCCTTCCTAGTTAATCACTAATTAAGAAAATGGTGCCTGCAGCGCAGTCTTAAGGAAGCATTTTCTCAGTTGAGGCTTCTTTGTTTTTGATGACTCTTGTATCAAGTTGACATAAAACTAGCTAGCAGGGTGCTTATAGCAGAAGCATGAGGGCCATCTTTGGTGCCTCCATCACCCATGTAAACAACAGGCGAGTGCAGTAACTTTCCACACTAGCCTGGGTACTCAGGAGGTGGAGAAGGGGGAGTCTCCAGCTATCTGTCTAGACTAGCCACATCTTTAAGCAACCCTGCCTCAGTATGTAAGGTAGACCATGATTGGACAAGATACTTAATGTCAACTTGTGGATTTCACACACTCATAATATACACATGCATATGCCCCAAAATCAAAACTTTTTTAAAAATGGTTTTTGTTAGGTGACTGACTGCATGTTAATTTTGTCTTAGTTTTATCTCCTCACTCAGTATTACCTGTCAGGAATAAGATGCCTGTTTTGTTTTACCATTTTCCTGTTTCTTTTCCTTTACATATTTCTGTATAGTATTATATAATTAATAATATAAGGCAGTGTAATATTCAGCATGTGGTAGCTGATCACTCGCTAGCTCAAAAGTACTATGTACTATTTTAAAAACTGGGTTCACTCAGAGTGACAAATATAATTTGTAATTCATTTGTGGAATAATTGCAAATAGAATCCCTTTATCTATAAAAGGAAACTTAACATCCGTATTAGTTACTTTTCTGTTGCTATGTAAACAGTTACCAAAGGGACTTTAGAAAGGGTTTGTTGTCGCTCATGGTTCCAGAGGCAGAAGCTGGGAAGGCATGACCTGCCAGGTGTTAGGAGCAGGCTAGCAGTTTGAATTGTCATCCACACACAGGAAGCAGAGAGGGAAAGCAGGAAGTGAGTAAGGTTATAATGCTTCAGATCTCATTCCTAGTGGTATACTTCTCCAGCAAGGATGTCTTCTGACAGGGCTCATTCCTCTTCAAACAGTATCACCACTGGGGGAACAAACAAACTTAGTTGGGACATGCTTCATTCAGAATACCTCTCCATCCAACAGCGTGCCAGCCAATCCTTGCTTTCTCATTTAGCTCACTTTGGACAAGTAATTCAGCATGTTAAATGCCAGTTTTCAAACTTTTTGGTGACTTTCATATGAGTTAGCTGTCCCATGCCTGGCTATTTTCCCAAAGCATTCTGTGTCAACACATCCAGAAATACTTGACTCACTGTTTTCCCTGGCACTACTCACAAAAGCTGAGTTAGGAAGCCATTGGGGGGGGGTGCCTGTCAAAAGAGAAATGTGTCAAAGAAAATTTGATATACACACCCAGTAATTTTTTGTCAGCCGTAGAAGAGCAGCTATATTGTTTGCATGACAGTAAAACCACTGAAGATAATAGTATTTAAATGAATTAGGCCAGTTTTAGAAATACCAATAGCACATGTTTTCTCTCATCTGTGGTTCTAAATTTGTTGAAGATAAATAATATGTGTATATACAGCATGAAAGTAAAGGTGAAACTGTCTTAAAACAAGACAGGAAAGAGATGTCCCTAAAGGGAGGAGATGAGGGAATATGCCCTACTTAGTGTATGGCTGGATGGAAATGTCCTTATGTAACCTAGTACCATGTGCAGCGAATATATGCCAATGGGGAAAAATGAAAGTTAAAATTTCTCATAAGAAGTAAGGAATGGTTTATGTAGGGATAGATCAAAATTGTTAAAGAGGTTGTAGACTGAAAAAAATTATGACCTACACTTAGGTTTTATATCATGGGGAAAGTATATTAAATTGGCTGATGACTTGTAGAGTTTATTGATGCTGAGATGATTTTCTGAGGGTTTTTTTAATGGTGGATTTTAGAACAGTGGGAAGTATAGTATACCAAGAGTTTTGTGATGTTCGGTTCCATCAGAGTAGCAATGAAAGAAGTGAATGTGACACAGGCAACTGAGAGTGTTTCCAGAATGCACTAGAGCTTTGAGTCATGGGGACCACTGGGACCACTTTGGGTTCCAGCTAACCCAGAGTAAGTGGTGTGTTGTAGGGCAGACAGTTTGTTTAACCTTTGCATTTTCACTTCTTCACTTGTAAAAGTGGGTGGAATGCCATTATCTTAGTGCTTTAAGTATTGCATCCATATTAGTATAGTTAAACACTCCAATCTTACTTTTATTTTGGAAAGAGCATCACTATTTGCTCACTTTGGGAAACAATCTTGCTGTGTAGCCCAGGCTAGCCTGTGGCTCACTGTGATTGTGTAATCCAGATCACCCTCAAACAGAACTCCCTTCAGTGTTAATATTACAGGTGTCCACCTCTGTGCCCGGATCCATGACACCACTTTATTTACACAGAGGAGACAGAGAGAGAGCTCAGCAGTAAACAATACTGGCTGGTCTTTCAGAAGACTGGCATTTGATTCCCAGCATCTTCTTGGTAGTTCACAACCATCTATAACTCCTGCCCCCTAAGGACTCTGGTGCTCTCTTCTGGCCTCTGTGGTACTGCGTGCACATAGTGCACAGATAATACCTGCAGGGAAGCACCCATACACATAAAAATAAATTGCACAAAGAAACTTTTTTTTCCATCTAAGTTTTCACAGAAAGCATAGGACCATCAGTGTAGTTTCCAGAAGTCTTCTAGAAAATTGAAGCGAATGGAATTTCCCAGTTGGTTTTGTCCTCGATTTTTGTGACTTTAAAGTAATAGAGTTCCATTAAGATATGAGGGAGATTCTTGTCTGTCTTTTTAAGTCTTTATACTTTCTGGTCAGGTCAAGGAGTTGATTAGACTCATTCTCTAATTCTTTATAATGAGCCTGTTAACACATAATTTTAGGAACTGAAATGCCATAAAGGTCATCCATGCCAGCCCTCCATTATAGATGAGACTGGAGAGGCCCAGTCACTTTTTGAGAATCATTTAAGTGGCCCAGTGGCTCTCAGCCTGTGCTGAACATGGAACTACCTTGTGATGGGCTTATGAAACACTGTGCTAGGTAAATGGCATAACATATTATTGGTCTTCTGATTGTTAATAAAGCCTTGTAATAAAATTGCCTTTAGCATTGATGTATTTTATCTTTGCCAAAATATCTCATGCTTAACTTAAAAGGCTTTTGTTTTCAACTGCACTTGTTTTGTGTGCTTGTTTGCATGTTTGTCATGGCATAGGGGCTAGAGAACAACTTACAGAAGTCAGGGCTCCTTCCACCTGTCCTGGAATTTTACTCAGGTCCTCGGGTTTAGCTGCAAGTGCCTTTACTGAGCCATTTTGCTAACCCCATTGCTCACTTGAGTATGCTTTCTCTAGTTTAAAGGAAGGGCTTTATTTTGTAATTTCACTATACCTTACTGTGTAGAGCAGGCTTGAGCTCTGTCTTGGGGTTTTATTGCTGTGATGAAACACCATGACTAAAGCAAGTTGGGGAGGAAAGAGTTTCTTTTGCTTACACTTTCACATTGTAGTCTGTCATCAAAGGAAATCAGGAACTCAGTCAGGGAAGCACTTGAAGGCAGGGGCTGATGCCAAGTCCCCAAGGGATGCTACTTACTGGTTTGCTCCTCCTGGCATTCTTATAGAAACCAGGACTACTAACCAAGGGATGGCGCCATCCACAATGGGCCATTTCTCCCTTTTGAATCACTAAGACAATCTTTTTTTTCTCATTAATTTATTCACTTTACATCCCAATTGCAGCCCCCTCCCTCCAGGTCCCCCATATCACCCTACCTTGGCACATCAAGTCACTGCAGAACCAGGTACATCTCCCACTAAGGCTAGACAAGGCCCTTCAGTTAGGGGAACAGATTCAGTAGTTGGGGGACCCCAATTGAAGTCCCTCCTTTCAGATAATTGTAGATTGTGTCAAATTGACATAAAGCTTGCCAGCTCTGCCCCCAAAGTGCTGAGATTAAAGGCATGTGTCATCATGCCAGGCAAGAATGGATTTCTGTTTTGTTTTTCAAGACAGGGTTTTATTGTGTAAGTACCACCACCACCCAGCTGGAAGACATTTCTTAGTCTGAGAGATAAGCTCATAAATTTTGTGAAATAAAATTTTTTAAATTTTTATTTTGAAATTAGATCAAATTTTTTGTTAGATGTTTGTCTGTGGTTCTAAAGATTAAATCCAGGCCTCATGCATGCTTTAGATCTGTGTATGTGTGACGGTGCACAATAAAGCTCATGCCATAGCCACCTAATTACAAGGAGGGTCTTTGAGGAAAATATTGGGAAGAAAAGATTTTTTTATCTTGCATTCTGTTTTCAGTATATATTGTAATTTTTGTTTTTCTGTTTAGCCTTAATTTTCTTAATATTTTTCTATAGGTAAAGGCATTGAAAGAGAAGATTGAATCTGAAAAGGGGAAAGATGCCTTTCCGGTAGCAGGTCAGAAGTTAATTTATGCAGGTATGGATTTAATTCTGAAGTTAATTGCCGTGTCTTTCGTGTTTGACATTGTTTTAGTTTTAGAAATGTTATCTTAGAAAGTACAGTGTTTTCAAATTGATTCTGTCAGAAACAAGATTGCATAGAGAACAGTAGTGGAAACAGGTACTTAATTATGGTTTTATATTCAGTCTTCTCTTTACACATTTGCCTCCTGGTTCATGGAATGATGCTCCTTAGTCTGTGAGCTGTGACTGACTTCTGTGCCATGCATAAACTGAGCATTTTTTATCTATTATAACCTATGTACTAGTTCACTAATGTGCATGTAACTGTTCCTGTGAAAGAAATTGTGTGTCTTTCTAAACTACCGAAGTAGAAACAAAGTTTGTTTTATTTCAGACATCGAAAAACCTTCATAGTAGTATTTTAAAAAATACAAATTATATAGAGTACTCTGAAAGTAATAATTAAAAGAGGCTCAAATAGAAAAGTACCCAAGAGTATGACTAAGAAATTGCACATTTAATTAGCATCACTGATAACCCAGGAAAATAGACTGATAGCCTCTGTCTGGGCTTTGTGGCACATTCCTTTAATCACAACATTTTGGAGGTAGGTGGATCTCCTAAGTGTGTCTCACCTGAGCATGGCCTCAGAGATTCTTCCCCTTTCTTGTGTACTCTGCTGTTTTTCTGAAAGGTTTTGTGTGCTCACTTGGCTTCTTTTGTTTATAAGTATTTTGCTTTTACAACATTGGAACATCTCTGCTTCATCACGTTTTGGTATTTCAGAATAAGAAGTTTATTTCTTCTATCAGGGAAAAAAATGACTAGCCAAAGGATGACTAGGCAATTGAATTGAAATTTCAAATTTCTTTGTCAAGTAAAGCTTAAATAGAGTTAATTAAAAAACATATCAATTTGTTTTACATTACTAGAGATGCTAGACATCTTTTCATAAGACATCTGTGGTTTTAAGTAGTACATACCTGTTTATGTTTATCTTATGTGGTTATTTAAAGTTTTTTTTTTTTAAGAAGTTTTACTTGGTGGAATTAATGTTGCCAATAAAAATAAGAGTAGCTTCTTTGTAAGAAGAAACTTATGTCTTTAACATTTTTCTCCCTAAATTATTAGGCAAAATCCTCAGTGATGATACTGCTCTCAAAGAATATAAAATTGATGAGAAAAACTTTGTGGTGGTTATGGTGACAAAAGTAAGTTTCATTCTACTTCTGTATTTTATGCTTGTGAATCCTCTTGAAAGCAGTGATCAAGTCCACAATGGACAAAGTTTATGCATTTCTATAACACAGCATATGTAATGAATAGCATGGTGTACTTTTTCAAAATGTAGACAGATTTCCCTCAGCCCCTTATAAAAGTAATATTTAGATATTTGTAACCATAAAGTTGCCTTTATGTAAGATAAAACAAAGTGTCATGTTTTTAAAAGGACATTTCTCCCTTGATACCCCTTAAGAGTTTCTTACTTTTCCTTAATTTGTGTTTACTGCTTTAAAAAGAGGTGCTAGAATAGTTGAGTTACCATGTGATTATTTTAAAGTATGAGTAGTAATCAAATTAATGTCTTTCATTGTGTAGCTTTTAATATGTAGCCTTTCAGGTATTAGATTAGGTATGTGTTAGACCTAACAAGCTCAGACTATCCCCCCATATAAATCAATCAATCAGTCAATCAGTTGCATGAAATGAATGCAAGTTCAGTTTTCAATCAAAAGAGTTTTATAAAACAAGAAAAAGTCAACTAAAAAACAATGAAATGATTTTTGGAATAATTCTTAACTGCTTTAAGATTTATAATGTTGAACTACATATATTGGGTAGTTTTATGAGAATATACATTTTCCCCCTAAAGTACAGCATTAAACAGATGCTTACACACACTGCTATAACTTCAGTGCTGGGAGGCATACAGGCTCAGCCTTGGGGCTCACTGGCCTTCTAGTCTAGTCTACTTAGTGAGGTCCCCCCCAGTGAGAGATTTTCTTTTTAAAGGTGGATGGCCCTTGAGAGTTGACATCTGACCCTGCCTGAACACACTTACAAATCAGAGCCTTCAACACTGATTCCTTAGAGACTGCTTCATATGTATACTTACAGATGAACAGTCTGGGGAAGAACAGTGTATTAGTCCTCTTTGCTGTAATAAAATATCCAAGGAGAAAGTGTAAAGTAGAAAAAGATGTATTAGGTCAGACAGTTTTGGAGAACTGAAGTCCAAACAGTGATGTGAAGACTGCACAAGGACACTTTGTAGCATGTTGTCATTGTGGTAGTACTTGTATCTTTATCAATGTGTAGGGCCTTTGGTGTTTGTTTTGGTCCTTATAAAGCTACTGGTATTCATGGAGGCTCTGCTGTAATGTAACCTAAAAGGCCCTTACCTTTAGTACCATAGTCAGATATAATTTCTACCTTCCTTATACTGGTTTGTCATAAGACTTTAGAGTTTATGCTGGGTTTGGTAGTACATACCATTAATCCCAGCACTTTGCAGGCAGAGACAAGCAGAACTGACTACTTAGGTGAGACCCTGTCTGAAAACAACAACAAAGACTTTAGGGTTTAAATACCTGAGTTTTGGAGGGACCAAACATTGAAAGCAATCTTGGTATGTTTAAGTGGATGGTTGAAGTTGCTTCATCAAACTAGTCAGTGGAATAAATGTGAGTTTTCTCCAAAGTCACAAAATAACAATAGCAGTAGGAAATAGTGAAATGGGTGATGAAAATCTAGTATAGATAAAACAGAATATTCAGCTCTAAAAATTTTTTTTTCATTAAAATAGACCTAGAATTAAGTTATGCTTAGTTCACTTGGTCGCAGAAAGAAAAAGGATGCTCTCCCTCATTGATGCTAGCCTGTTAGGACACATTAGCTCATGGAAACATGAGTCCTTACACCTACCTGTTGCTTTACAGCCAGCAGAAAGTTTTTCCTCCTAAAATACAACAGATTATTTGCAATATTGTAGACAGTCTACTTCAGTCCCAAAAATTTATTTTGCTAATGCTTTTAAGTGGCAATATAATCTTTAAAGTTATAATTAAGATGCATAATTAAAGACTTGTAGAAAATTATATGGTATTTTTGGGTATGTGTATTCTATATTAAAACTGACTTCTTTGGGTTCTTTCCTTATTGAATTGTTTTGAATACTGAAATGAGTGTCTAATGTTAATTGCACTTGATAGTTAAGATATTTAAATTATCATAGGTACTTTGAAGAGTAGTGAATTGCTTTTATTTGCTAATGTTGATATTTTATCATCCACTTATAAAATGATGTTCAGTTTACTGGTCATTAGGCTGGTTGTATGACTGGAAGTCCAGTGATGCCTTGTTTACTTTGCTGTTACATCCAGCCCAAAGCAGCGACAACAGCAGTACCAGCTACAACCCAGCAGTCAAGCACTCCCAGCACCACGACAGTCAGCTCTTCCCCTGCAGCAGCTGTGACCCAGGCTCCAGCTCCCACCCCTGCTCTGACTCCCACTTCCACACCTGCCTCCACTACTCCAGCCTCAACTACAGCATCTTCTGAACCCGCACCTGCTGGTGCAACTCAGCCTGAGAAACCTGCAGAAAAGCCAGCACAGACTCCAGTGCTTACTAGCCCAGCACCAGCTGACAGGTAAGCACTACGTTTTAAGAATTACAAGTAGCCATATTTTTTAATGTTTAAGAATCAAACTGACTGGCATGTTACGTTTTTACTTAAATGAACCCTGAGTCGTGTACTTGTGTTTGTTTTACAGGTTTGTACATGTATATGTGCACACTTGTGTAGAGGATACAGGTTGATGTGATGTGTCTCCCTCTATTGCTCTCCACCTAACCTAATTAAGACAGGGTCTCTGGCTGAATCCAGAGCCTGCCAGTTAGGCTATGCTATCCAGTGAACCTTTGGGATCTTCCCTTTACCATCCACATAGCTGGAGTTATGGGGGCCTGCCTCTGCACCCTACTTTGTCATAACTTTGGAGGGTCTGAAATCCGTTTCTTATGGCTGCCTAGCAGGCCGTTTATAACCTGAACTATCTTCCCAGCCAGCTTGTATCTATTTTGATAATTTACTATTAATAATATAAGCATAATTTTTATGTGGATTTCTATATTCTCGATTTTCAAATTTTTTTTACTGGAAAGCTACTTATTTTGACTAGAAATGTTATGTATATTATAAAAAGACTTAACTATAAAGTAGCCACTTACTGTGTTTGTGGTCATTGTTACATATGAACAGAAGCATCCTTCCATATTAGTAAATAACTCAGTTGACGTGTTGCACTGATAGGCTTAGAATAGTAAAGTTAAGATTGTTGGGTGTTTTCTTCATCTATGAAATGTGGGTCAAAGTAAGACAGTGTGAAGCAAGTAGGAAGTGGCACGTGTGCACAGCATGCTGGGGAGGTCAGCGTCTGTTTCCTCTGGCTCCTTTTGTATAACAATCTTAGCCACTGCCTCCCCATTACTGCCAACCTGACCGCTCACTGAAACCTGGCGAATCGTCTTTATAGTTAGGAAGAAGCAGTCAGAATGGTTCAGAATTGAGGGAGAATGTTTTAAGTATATCGCAGTTTAAAGTTTAAGAGATTTTTAAGATAAGTGAAAATAGTTCAAACTCTATCGTGCACAGTGGTGACTAAGAGTTTAAGTAGCTTCACATTAGCATTAGGTGAGTTGCTTGGTGTGGGGCACACACTGCAGACATACACCTAAATAGAACTTAATGGAAAGATGCATTAATAATGTGATATGCTCTGCTGGGGAGATACTGTTGATGAATGCTTCATCATCTGGAGGTGGAAAATATGGATTCGCATTGTATACTGACAAAAATCAATTCTGAAAGTATAAAGCTTCCATGTAAGATAAGTCAGAAACTCGTAGTGGATGAAGGGAAAATAAAACATGTTAGAAACGACACCAAAGCTTGCTTGAGCTTGTTTTGGCCTACTACATGGACTACTGTACATTTGTTAAACTTCAGAAACTAGTTGGGGGTTATGTGTAGTGGAACATGATTACAGTTCTAACACTTGGGAGGCTGAAGCAGGAAGAAACTCTGTACAAGCAAAACTAAGATATAGTTATTCTTTAAAATAGGAGATGTATTCGTGATTATCTCGGTGGGCTGAGAGCCTTGGGCAGGGAAATTATTTAGTTTTTATATATTCTTTTGTTCTCTACATACTTTATGTTTTAAGAAGGAACTTTAAAAATTCTATAGCAGAATTGCTTTAGTTGTAATAATAATATGGGTATTATGTGGTACTTTCCTGCGCACATTGTTTCTGTTGGAATGAGAGGTTGTGAGATGGCTCGGTGGCCAGAAGCGCTGGATTCCAAACCAGACAACCCAAGTCTGATTCACTTGCCCACATGGTAAGAGAGGACCAGCTGCTGTTCCTTGTCCTGTGAACACATGCATTTAACTCAGCAACTGAAATCGGAAGAAGTGTAAATGTATGGAGTGCATGTGATAATCTACTCTTACTGACATTTTAAACTTTGTAATAGCAGGGCTGGCGAAATGGCCTAGTAGTCATAAGCACTAGTTGCTCTGGCAGAGGACCTGTGGTTCAGTTCCCAGCACCCACATAGTGGCTCACAACTGTCTGTAACTCCAGGCCCTGGAGATCTAATGCCTCGTCTGACCTCCAAAGCTCTACATACACATACCTATACTCTGGAATACTAAAATAAAGATTATAATTACCTATTACTTAATATCATAGACATTGTACACTGAGCATAACTTCACCCTCCCTTTCACGGCCCCTCCCATTTGTCTTCTTCATTTGTCTCCATAGCTTCACTTCTACTTTGTTGTATATGCAATACGGTTGTGCATATCCACTGTCAGCATCGCCATGGTATTTTATAATCTGTTTGTCAGCCTCTTATTTTGAACTTTGTCAGTTTCTCAACAGAACAGAATCGTGCTTGTCTGCATGCGTGGCTTTGCTGGTTAACCTAGGACCTTATGCCTAAAATGGTTTTCTCTAGGTTAGCATAGGTCACCTCCCTTTTCTGTGTGTGCTATGTGACTTGTGTGCCACCTTTCCCTACTCATTATTGAAAACGTTCACACAAAACCTCACTGAGAGAATTGGTTGTCTCGTTTGGTTTCTTGATGTTTCTTCTGCTGTACCTTGGTCTCTAGGGTGTCTTAGCTGCAGTGCTATTTTCATGCTTAGAGCAAGGGTTTTGAGGGTGTTGTATTTATAGCCTTTTGATGTTCACTCACATACTTTAATACTCGATGTACTCTTCAGGAATTAGCTTCTATAAGATGAATTTTGCATGCTTTTTGAAATGATTTTTCTAACCCTTTTTACAGTGCACCAGGAGATTCTTCCCGGTCAAACCTTTTTGAAGATGCAACAAGTGCCCTTGGTGAGTGTAACTTACAGTGTCAGCTTCATGACACGCACAGTTCAGCTTTAAAGTGATTTCTTCATATAGTTAAGTGCATCCTTTGTCTGTGCATGGCCTTGACAGAGGAGCCTTTGGAAGGCCTTGCCGTTTTCTTTGTGTACCTCATATTTGCTTGTTCACCTCCAGTTTTTATTCACTGTGCTCTCTCTAGATTTCCAGCTGCATCCCTGTTGCTTATATGGACATATAGTATAGTAAAAAGGTCTTCTTGCCCCAATCCTTGATTTGACCTGTTTTAGTAAAGTCTTTCCCTTTCTCTTCACCTCCAAACTATCAGCTTTTCCTTCCCATGATTAAACCCCTCGTATATAGTTCGTGTTTTTATTGTTTATTGGATAATGTTCCTGTTTCTGTTTTGGTACAGTAGGTAAAAGAATGGCTAGTTGCAAGTCATTTGTTTGACGGAGTTCTGGGCTTCCCACAGCAGCAGCAGTAGCATATTCCGATGGCTCTAAAATCCTTTAGGATAATACATTGGTCCTGAACTACTTGGGCTTTAACTCCTTGATACCCTCATTGTATGTAGAGACAAAAATGTAGGTGTTTTAAATAGTCAGTCCAATATTATCTGGGTATACTAAATTTGGAATTTCATCTTTGAGAAACTATCCTGGGATAACACTGCCACTAAATACTTTCAGTAAGCATCCATCCATTCATGAGCCTGAAGGCATACTACTCCATACACAGAAGATCATAAATTGTAGAGAATTGTTATAACGGTATTGGAAGAACTAGACAAGACGATTGCTTAGAGAATGGTAAACTATTCTGTAGGTTCAGAGCTAGAGACAGTTGGCATTTGTCCCTAGTGTTACTGAAGGTTCTGGTTGTTGTTAGCAGTATTGCCACATAGAGTCCTTTGGAACTGTTAAACAGGAGCCAAGTAGATGAAGCTAGCTTCTGCTGCTGCTGCTGCTGCTGAATCTAAACCTCAGCTGCTGGTGGTGATGTTTTTACTTACACTTTAAGAACAGGCATATTTTGCTCATGTTTCAGTCTCTAGGAAGAACAGTTTATGACTTAGTCAAGGAGCCAACAAATGGGAATGCTAATATCCCTTATATTTATGCCTTTATGTCATTGGATCATTCCACCTTAGCTTTATAATCCCAGGGTCTCTGCTCTGTTGAATCCCTGCTTTAACTTCCCATTTGCCTTTGTGTGTTACCTTTCTGGTTCTAGAGAAATATTGCTCCTGGTTCTAATGATGTGCTTATTGTGGTTCTGGCTTAGGCCGTAGTTTTAAGCATTTGCACTGTGGGAATGGGTGAATACCACGCTTATGCTGTAGGGCTTCCCCACGTGGATCATGCTACTCGTTTCCCTCTGAACTTGCAGGGCTAGTTAAACTTGGCTATTTAAACTTCCTCCCAAGTCTTTGCTCCCTTACTTGCTTGCGCCAGTGTGCTTGCTGTTGTTCAGAGGTGACAACGTGACTGCTGGACACTTAAACTAGAGGGCAGAGTTGGATGTGGAGAAGGGAGACCATAATCAGTTCACCTTCTGGGGTGGCAAGAAATGCAATGGTTCCCAGAACACAAGTGGGCAAGAAAGTAGTTTTGACGGGGGTTGAGAGTGGGAGCAGCTTTCATTCAGGCAAGCTACTGTCCGTCTGGGAAGGTGGGGGATAACCTGTGCATTAGTGACTCGGGTACTTGCAACCCTATCCCTGGTCTAAAATTGTAACCTTGCCAGCCTCTGTTTCCCATCATTTTGAAAATGCAAAAGAAAAGATAAAACAAAGTTTTACTACACCAGAATTAATTGTTTGAAACATGTATAGCAGTGGACTTGATTTGTGTGTGTGATAGCGTTTATATTTATGTCTCATACTGGCCTTGAACTTGTGTAGGTAATACTGGACTTTAACTCACAGCAGCAGCCTACCAAATGGGATTGTGAAAATGATCCACGATGATGGCTCCCCTGTCTTTTATTAACAGGTTGCCTTCCTTGACCTGTAAATTCTTTCTTGTATTTGTACTTGGTATTTCTACTATGCATATAAAACCTCCTAGTTTTTTGTTTATTTGTTTTTGTTTTTGTTTTTTTTCTATTACTTTTGTAAGTTACCACAAAGTTAGTTGTATAAAACAGTTTTTATCTGGCCATTTTGTAGGTCAGAGCCTTTGACATGGATCTTGCTGATTGATACCAAGGAGTCAGCAAGATTGTATATTATTTGGAGACTTGAGAACCTAGTTCTTATCACTTCTAGAAACTTCCAGATCCTTTCTCCACATGGAAAACAAACAGACAAACAAAAACCCAGCAGAACTGCTTTTGTCTTTATTGTTTCTAACCCTGTTTCTAACCCACTATTTTTAAGGACCCTTGTTGAAGACATTGGGCCCATCTGGAAGGTCACTTACCTTTGTCATACATATTTATAGGTTCTAGGGATTAGAATGTGACATTGACTTATTGCATTGTTAATTGTCTTTGCCTAGCATAGCTGTATATGAAACATAGATATCATACAGTCAAGAACTATGGAGAGAATGTTAAATGTTCCTGTACTTTTTCCTCCCTTGTTCCCCACACATCTGTTTAGTGACAGGTCAGTCTTACGAGAATATGGTAACTGAGATCATGTCAATGGGTTATGAACGAGAACAAGTAATTGCAGCCCTGAGAGCCAGTTTCAACAACCCTGACAGAGCTGTGGAATATCTGCTAATGGTGAGAAGTGGGTTTTATGTATCTCTTTCAAACTCTTGGAATTTATAGACGAGTTAACAATTCAGTGGAAAAAGCATTATATGCTAGATGGTTCCCACCCCCATCCAGTACTAACATTTTGTGTTGCTAAAATGTAACCTTCTGGAAAAGATTCTGAAATGATTTATTTAGAAGATGATGTGAGGTGAGTTATGAAATGGCTCTTCTTTGGGATAGTACCTTTCAAACTCATGAAGCTTTGGTGAAGGCAACTTTGCAATTGAACAAACTGAAACTTTAGATCTGTTATGAATTACTTAGAGCAAAATTTTAGTTATCCTCTGTGAGGAAGCAGCATTAACTTTTCTGTTTGAGAATTTGATGGAGATTCTGGACCCTGAATCTGCTAATAGTCTTGTAACTCTGTGTGAAAAATCACTGTTTTAGTGCCTCTTGGCCACTGCTCTTTCTTTAAGTGAATTTGGCTTCAGTTTAATAGGAAATAAACTCATTATCATCTGTTAAAGTCTAAAAATTTGATGAGTTTTTAAATGGGTATAACTGCCATTTGTTTAAATCTTGCGCATCAAAATAGAAAAGCTGAGTGTACCTTTTAAATAGTAATAATTTCAAAAGATAAATAGGGAAAGCATCATTAAAATGTGAACTATTAACATTACAACCAACTTGTCATCTTTAATGTTTTTCTGTTTCTGTGTGTCACTTTCTAGGTGACACTTGTTTAGAAGCATTATTCAGTAGAGGAGACTCTTGTTGTCTGGCTCATGTAAATGCAGTCCTTTGTTTCACAAAAGGACAGCTACAAAAACATCTGCAGTAAAAGTCGCCTAGAACTCCCAGGCTTTGAATGCCTTAGTTACTCTTAGAGTTTAACTGGACATGGGTTGTGGCTGTCACTGGAAAGTGTTACCTTGTCCTGCAGCTTTGTATCTGGGCCACTTGTAAGATTTCATAAGCAGACATGTATTGTACACAGGCAAAGCTACAAATGTTTTATGTCTGTGTGAGAGAGAGAGAGAGATCTTAATAATTTTGGAAATTTGTGTTTCCAGGGGATCCCTGGAGATAGAGAAAGTCAGGCAGTGGTTGATCCTCCTCCCCAGGCTGTGAGTACTGGAACTCCTCAGTCTCCAGCAGTAGCTGCAGCTGCAGCAACCACCACAGCAACGACAACCACCACTTCTGGAGGTAAAGTATCTGTCAGATGGAGAAGGGTCTTTTAGTGTAAGATTGATTAATGTGAAATACCTCAGTGGTTAAGATTCATTCCCAGAACGTTTGGATACACCTTGTTTTCTTCACTTACAGTAGAGAGATTCTTTGGCTTTTAGTGTATGTACACCAGTGTTGTCAGAGCCTAGGCTGCTACTTCACTGAAAAACGCTTGTTCGGTTTGAATTCCATTCTGAATGGATGGTTCACCTTGCTAAGAATGAGTCATTTTAGGCAGGGTATGGAGGCACACTCCTATAATCCTAGTATCGGGAAGCAAAGGTGGACACACCTGAGTGAGAGGGAACATAGTCTACACAGCAGAGTTCTCCCACAACCAGGGTACATAGGGAGTGAGGGAAGGAGGGAGAGAGAGGCCTCAAAAATGGTGCTGGTGGCGCTGGTGGTTGAAAAAGCTGCTTTTTGTTTATTGTAACACATAATATAGGATATATAATACCCATAAATATGCATATGGTTTGTGGGCAACTGCAATAACATGGCGACCTTTTATTTTGTTACAGGACAGCAGTTTTTTGTGATGGTTCACAGGTCATGGTGGGTGGGCTTGCCTCTCAGTATTCTGTCCTTTTGCTGGTAGTGAGTAGTATAACTTTTAGAGCAAGGTGGCAGGCAAATTTAGAGCAAAGGTTTGGAGAGTTTGTGACTTACTTTCTCTGTAACAAGGGAATTCAAGTCATTTTCATGTGTAATTTTTTTTCTACTATCTGCTGTTACATGTACTTAATGTTTTGTTTTAAAATGTTTGTATGCGTCGTAGGCCACCCCCTTGAATTTTTACGGAATCAGCCTCAGTTTCAACAGATGAGACAAATTATCCAGCAGAATCCTTCCTTGCTTCCAGCTTTGCTGCAGCAGATAGGTCGGGAGAACCCTCAGTTGCTACAGGTGACTAATCCATATTAATTTAGAAAACGGGGCTGGGATGTTTTGTACTACAGTGAAACACAGCCTGTGTTCCAGGTAGACATACTGAAGAACAAACTGAGATAAAGATTGATCAGCTTATATTGGTTAACTAATTACATTTGGGAAAGGTTGATTTCCTAGGCATATTAATGTGTTAGAGGATCTGAAAGGATGCTTAACTTTGTAAATAGCTTTTCATATGCTACTAATGGGACATTGCCTTTTAGAAACTACCTATGGGCATGCTTCATGTGCAGGCCAGAAAAGAGTTGAGTTTTATACAGCACAGAGTAGCCTACTGGTGTGGAAAATATACTTGAACGTCCATGGTAGCTTTTTAATGTTGGTTTTTGTGAGTGGAGTGTTTTTGAAAGAATTTGCATTCTTTCCATTTACTTTTCAGAACTGTTGTGTTTCTTTAATAATGTAAGAAATCACTTAAAACTAACTTTCTGGCTCTTTTAGATAGAGCTGGTTTGAAATTCAATTTACTGTAGGACTCAGGCATGCCTAAGATGATCCTCTGCCTTCCAATCGCTGGAATTAGTGTGATTCCTCATGCCGGGTTTATCTTTTTCTTGTTTTTATTTCAGAGTAATTATGTGTTATTTTTTCTTTTTCTTTCATTCTTTTTTTTTTTTTTTTTTTTTTAACATCACTACAGCAAATTAGCCAGCACCAGGAACATTTTATTCAGATGCTAAATGAACCAGTTCAGGAAGCAGGTGGTCAAGGTGGAGGTGGAGGTGGCGGAGGTGGAGGCGGTGGAGGAATTGCAGAAGCTGGAAGTGGGCACATGAACTATATTCAAGTAACACCTCAGGAGAAAGAAGCTATAGAACGGGTGAGTTGATACAGTTTGAGTTCCTTGTTCACTCTAGTACCTGGGCTAGTGGCTCCTGCTGGCATACAGCTGTGGCATTTCTGTCCCTTGTCCACACCCCCTGCTTTTTGTCCTTTCTTGGCCCCAATAGCAGCAAAGTAACTTCTTGAGTAAGGCAAAGTATGAATATTAATTAGCTAAACACTAAATATTACACCTAATTCAAAATCATTCACTTTTCATACTTCAAATTTTACTTTGCTGTCCCCAAAATGTTCTGTATGACTTCCATGTGAGTGGTGTGCAGTAAGCACGGGGCACTAGCTGTTTTTTATGTCCTAACAAGTGCCCTGGGACAGGCCTGAGCCCTGCAGTAGCCTGCATCTTGTGATGCTGTGATCAGTAACTCCATTTCCCTCATTCTTTACATTGTCTTCACATTGTTTGAATTGTTTGAAATGGTAATCATATAGAGCCCTGTGTTCAGAGATTTTGGCCTCTGCTGAGATTCAAGATGCGCTTGCCAATTCTGGCTTTAATTTTCTTCTGTGCTTAGGCTTCAATTGGTTTCTCATTGTAGCTTTTCTTTCTTTTCTCTGTAATTTTTGTCTGTTTTCTTGGTGTTATATAGACCATTGCTTAATCCAAGTGAAAGTCATGTTTACTAATTCTTCCAAAGAATTCAGATTGCTCTTATTTGTAGGACTGTGATCCATTGTGAGTTCTTTTTGTAGGGACTGAGTGAGTATCTGCTGTTCTGTATGTGGGTAATGTATCCCAACACCATTTATTAAAAAGACTTTGAAGTTACAGGTTCCTATAAAAAGTGGATGTGTCAGGGTTTGGGCTCAGTTTTAACCCTGTGATTATGTTTATCCCTGGCCATCAAGGCCATCTCATTCACTACCTTTACTACAGATTTCTAGAAACGTTTCAAGGTTTCAGCCTTGGGACAAGTTGCTTGAAATACTAAGTGCATATTTAACATAGCACAGTGTGCCAGGCCTCCAGTTTCAGCATCCCTCAGTCCCTTTCTGTTACAGGGCATGGCTGGCAAACCCCACCATGTATGCTGAACTTTCCAAACCATGGGCTGGGCTTCCTCTCGCCCAGTGGCTCTTTCCTATATAATCCAGACATTTTGGTTCTCTCCCTCTCTTCATTTCTTCTCTCCTCTCTACCTTCTGTCCTCCCCCACCTCACCCCCTTCATCAACACTGCCCTCCTTCTGTCTCCCTGTTTTATGACAACTTCACTGACCCTCCTGTGAGGTTGCTGCACCTGCCCAAGAGCTTCCTCCAAGAAACCCACCTCTATACTTTAATTTGGCTTGAATTGGCTCATTTCTTTGGCAGAGAATAACTTATGAGATCAGTAAGAATCAGGGTGTGGAGTGCTCTAATTTTGTTTACAAAATAATCGTGGCTGTTCCAGATCCCTCATTCTTGTGTGTAAATCTCAGGGTTGGCTTGTCCAGGGCAGAGCATTTGACTGAGTTTAGAGCTGTATTATGCTCACCCTGGAAATGAACTTGAGAAATGTCCTGTGTCTTTTCCCCCTTTTGGGTTTTTGGATTTGTCATTTGAGGTAATCTTGATATATAGTAGCCTGTGGAGCTTGGTTTGTGGGTGAGGATAATCTTGAAGTCTTGATTCTTCTCCATCGTTTTTGCAAGTGCTGGGATTGCAGCATGTACCACTGTGCCCACTGAAACCTTCTTAACCGTCTGAGTGTGATGGAACAGCATTGTGATCCCAGCACCTGGGAATACAGTCTTGAGATTGTGTAGTAAGATCATTTCAAAACAAAGAAAAGAACTTAATTCTTACAAGGGCATATTCAGTGGTGTACTATGATGTAGTAAATAAAAATTTGTACTACTTTTGAGTTTATTCCTGAGAACTTCCTCCCTCTCTCCCTTCCTTCCTTCATGTATGTGAGTGGTTGTCTTTAGACACACCAGAAAAGAGCATCAGATCACATTACAGATGGTTGTGAACTCAAGTCCGGACCTCTGGAAGAGCAGTCAGTGCTTGTAAACTTTGAGCCATCTCTCCAGCTCCTAGAATTTTTTTTTTATGCTCTTGGGAATTGTTCTTATATTCACAATGTTCATTATTAGTTGCATAGAAGTACAGTTTGGGTTTGTGTGGTGATCTTATATTCCCCAAAATTTTGCTTAACTCATTTGTTAGTTTATTCCCATGGAGTTTGCTGGTTACAGAAGTTCCCCTTTGGTGCCAGGGTGTGAAGATTTTGTCATAACAGTTATACTTTCTCTAAGTTTATCAAAGGATGAATCAATTATTCTAAATATAGAAACAACATCTGCATTCCTGGGATAAAGGCCACTGCCCACTCGCTAAAGCTGTTTGATTCAGTCTTCTGGTATTTGGTTGGGTTTTTGTATCTGTATTCATAACAACTATAACCTTAGTTTTCTGGTGGTGGGTGTCTTGTTTTAGTATTGGGATTGTGGTCCCACAGAAAGAGTAGAGGGTACTAAGAATTGGTCTTGTTGGCCCTGAATCAAGGCCAGCAGTATACTGAAGCTGCTGGTTTCAAGCAGGAGCCTAAAGAAATGTCTTTCTCTGGTCTGTTGGCCATTTAGAAATTTGTAAATCTAATGGTCAATTCATTAGAAAGAAACATCTGGCTAGATTCTGTACCCAGTTCTGTGGTTGTAGCACTTGGGAGCCTAAAGCAAAAAAAGATAGTTTGAGGCCAACTTGCACTAAAGCTTAATGGGGTGGGGGGTGATCACAAACAGCTGAGTCACCTGATGAGTCATAGTGATGGTTATGGATATTTTGAAGATTTACTTATTTTTATTTATGAGTACACTGTAGGTGTCGTCAGACACATGAGGAGTGTGCATCGGATCCCATTATAGATGGTTGTGAGCCACCTGGGATTTGAACTCAGGGCCTCTGGAAGAGCAGTCAGTGCTCTTAACTGCTGAGCCATCTCTCTAGCCCCCAATACATTAATGAGATTCCAAGGCTTCTGTATAACTCTTATACATTACTAATTTAGCTTAATTGTTCATTAAATTGTGAGATCTGTTATTAAGAAAAGATTAGTGTGGGTTTTCCACAGAAAAGGAAAAAATATGTTCATAATGGCTTGATAATAAATAAAGACTTACATGCTTTCCTAAAAAAAAAAAGAATTGGTCTTGATTCTTTAAGGAGCTGATAGACTTTTATCAGTTGCCATCTGAGTCTTTGTTTTCCTTTGGAGAGTTCTGTGCTTACCTGCTTCATTACACCTTCCATTTGTCAGAAAGGTAGAAGGAGTGCTTCTATATTTATAGCAGTGTGACTCTTCAGGGATTTTCCTGGTCATCTTAAATGTTTCAGTTAATGATCTTTTTGTGAGGTTTTTAAATTTTGTTTTTGTTACGTTTTACTCCTAAGGTAGATTCAATCATTAATACACGTGTTTGAGACTGTAAGGTGCTCTTTCTTATTAAACATTCTCCTGCTGTCCAGACTAGTTGCCTTATAGTTCTGGTTACTTTCTTTAATTTTCTTGTTGCTGTTGTGTTTGACTGTACTCTATGACTCGTACTATTGTACTCTATGACTGGTACTATTGGCATCGAAGGCTTCAGATACAGCAGCAGCACTGCTGATCTTTCTCTTCTGGGTTTGGTTTGGTGTATTTTGGCCTCTTGTTATATGTTTATCATTGTTTTCTTGGCCCCCTTTCTTTAAGTCATGAAAATGTCCTTCATCTCTGGTGACAGTTTTGTCTAGTAACTAAAGCTACTCTAGTTGTCTTTTGGTTATTGAATGCATGATACTATCTTTACATTTTAACGACTTTGTGACTTGAAGTCTTAGTTTATGTCTCACTGGACTATGTCATTGAATTGTCCCAACTCTTTTTCTGTTACTTCAGCCTCCCCAGTTTAATTTGGACACAACTTTGATAACAAATTCATTTTTGGAGTTTTTCTATCTTAATTTATAAATAGCTTCTTTGCTGAATTGGGGTTGGTAAATTTAATTTAAAAAATGAAACATTGCCTTTAAAAAAATGTTGGTTTGCAAGTTAAGATATTCCTTCCTACATGCTTTCCCTCTTTCTTAAACCTTTCCTTACTAAAGCCATTTGATATTCACATTTGTGCTCATTTACTTTTAAATCAGGACAATTAACTACTGTTTTTAGTGTAGATACTAGAACATACCGAACATAAAATGCCTGTTAATTTAATCTCCTTAACTCAGAACTTTTTTTTCCTTTAATCTTTTGGATGGTTAGAAATGTTCTTTACACCCTAAGTGTTGAACAGTGAGGCTGCCCTTTTGATGAGCATTTTCTATGGTGCTGCTTGTCTAAAGTGTTGGGGGAAGTGTTGCAGTCCCTAGTATGTAAAGCAGACTTAATTCACCATAATTGATGAATTGAATTTAATTTCTTCCTTTCTTTCCAGTTAAAGGCATTAGGATTTCCTGAAGGACTTGTGATTCAAGCATATTTTGCTTGTGAGAAGAATGAGAATCTGGCTGCCAACTTTCTTCTGCAGCAGAACTTTGATGAAGACTGAAGGGACTCTTTTGTACCTCACACTCACACCAGTGCATTACACTAACCTTGTTCACTGGATTGTCTGGGGTGACTTGGGCTCATATCCACAATATTTGGTATACGGTAGTAGGTTGGTGGGGGTGGGGGTGGGGAGCTAGGATATAGGGCAGGGATACATACAGTGCATGTCTGCTTCAATTAGCAGATGCTGCAGATCCACACAGTGTAAAATACTATACAACCAAACATCCGCCTTTACAGGTGTTTATTCTTCTAAGCAGTAGGTAACGTTTCCTGGGTTTCATTCTTTCTAGTGTACTAGATCCAGAAATTTAGTGTGATGCCCTGCTTTCTCCTTTCTTTGACTTAACATTGGTTTCTGAGAGAATCTTTGCTACCTAGATCTACAGTCTGTTTTATGGCAACACTGGATAATGGCTTTTTGAAATTGAGGGGGGAAATTGGAGCACCTGTAAACAGAAATGCCAAATTATTGATCGTCGTTGTTGCTGCTTCACATACGTATGAAATTGATGCAGAAGGAACCCGTTCTTCACGTTCAGAGCTTGGGGTGGGGAGGGGGTAGAAAGGGGCTTTTTCTTAAAATGAAAATAATTACTGCTATTTTAAAATTTCTTGATTATTGAATGTGACCCTCTAACATGATTTGAGAAGCTGTACACATATAGGCAGAGTTATTTTCCTGTTTACATTCTTTGTTTGGGGGAAATTGGTAGGTGTCTAATTACTGTTTACTTCATTGTTGTATTGCAGTAAAAGATTTAAAACAACCGTTGCATGTTTGCTTTTGGTGTATCCCTTTGTGAAATTAGCACTTTTGGGGCCAATGAAGAAACTGCAGCATTCAGTCCCCTTCCCCCTCCCTTTTCCTCAGTAGACACGTTGTTTGATCAACAAGTCATGAGTCAAACTGCTGCCTTTAAGAAAAACCACAAAAGCTAACTCAGTTCAAAATTAATGCAAATCTTTCAAAACTGGGTTTCTGATACTTGTGGGTGTTTCTCTTCATTAGATAAGAATGTGTCCCCATTAAATCCATGAGTATTACATTGCTTTCAAAGAGAAGGTGGTGGAACTGATAATCCAGCATCTTTTACTGCATTTAAAGATGGGAGCAAACTTTTGTATGGTTGGGAGATGTGGCTGGAAAGGACTTTGGAAAATATACAATCAAGATATTTCGTCGCATATTAAAAGAAAAATCTCAATCACAGTGTTGGCTTTTATTTGGATTTTGCTCATCTCACCTTTTCTTTGGAAACTCCCTCATTGGCATTGCTGTTTGATTGTAGAGGGGTCCAGTATCAGCTTGGTGAGTTTGCCAAATCTTTTCCTGAACATAAATGAGACAATTGATTTAGTGTAAGGTGGCTTTGCAGATGCCTGCGCAGTCCCCTGCGGTGTACTCATCGATACTTGGTGATGGATCTTAAGTTTTTCATCATGTGCTCATAACCTATTTCATGAAAATAAGTGAAACCATGATTTTCCTTCATGATGTACCATGTTTAACTTTCATGAATTCATTCCGCAAACATTAGGCTGTTGGATGATGTACTACTGGTGTAGGAGATGATGTCTCAGGAGAATGAAACAAAATGCATCATTCTTTCAAAATAACAGGGAGTTGGGGAGAAGGTACCACATGTCCAGTGGGATAGGGGACGCTTCCATTTGTTGTTCCCGCCCCTCACTGCTCAGAGCGGTAGTGTGCGGACACAGGAAGGCTATACAAATAGCTGCTGTTTCTCCTTGGAAAGTGACAGCAGAAGTTGGTGGCGTGGAACTTCTGTCCTTGGACACAAGCCTGCAGATAGTAGGAGTAATGATTTCCCCAGAGGACAGCACGGCCATTGTGACCATTTCCTCCTCAGCAGAAACCATACATGAATGAAGGGCTTTTGTGCCTGTTGCTGTTACTGCTAAATTAGATAGTTTGGGTGAATAGCTTTAATAGAGGTAACTGTTGGACTTTTGAATCTTGCATTTGAGATGTACTGGCATCTTCAGTATTTTTGTTTAGCTACTCTATAGAAAATAAAAGGAGCCTGAATTTATATTTGTAAAATTATTTTGCCATCTTCTAGTCAAATATTTTTGTTTCATTGTTTAAAAATACTGGAATGTTGCACCCTGTTTTCTTGTACTAGATGGCTAGGATTCCAGAGAATTGACTATAAAGTATTTTCAACACACCTGACATCGCATTTCTCATTTTTTAAGATTGTTCTATACGAGCTTAGGTGGGAAGTGATGTTGCGTCCATCAGCAGTCCTCAACCAAGTCGGTTGGTGTTTTATTAGCAGCTACAGAGCCGTGCTTCTCAACTAACACGTGGGCGCAGCAGTGGAACGCCTGCTAGGCTATAACTCAGGTTCATGAAGGCACTTAAAATTAATAGATGGCACAGAATGGCCAGTTCCCCTGTTTGCAGCACCCGGCCCAAAAGTGATAACTCGTCTAACCAGAGAACAGTGATATCTCTCTGTGAAGATAGCTTCCTGATCACATCTCTTTTTTCATGGTTCAGGCTGGAAAGCAATGAGCACATAAGTAAAATATGGTTTAGCACTGCAAAGCTGCAGTCGGTCTTTACATATCTTTTTGTTTTTTTCAAGATGGAGTTTCTGCAGCCTTGGCTGTCCTGGAATTCACCCTGTAGATTGGCTGTTCTGGAACTCTGCCTTCCTCTGCCTCCCGAAAGCTGGCCATAAAAGTGTATGTCGTGTTTTTAAACAATACTAAAACTAGGTTCTGTGGGGTGGAAGTAAGCACATGTCATTGTCCCTCTAGTTTTGCACAAGTTCACCCATGTTCATTTAGCTATTAAGTCCTAGTGAGGTTTGCTGGGGATTACTTGGGACAACTGGAACAAAGCCTAAAATAGCTCCTAAGTTGTCACAGAAAATGTTCAACTTTTCCTGTTCTTTGGCTGTGCTTCCTTTGGTTTCTCTCTTGCCACGCTGGGATAGGACTTCTTCACTTAACTTTGATTCTCATTTGGATATCATAAGTTCTTAAATCCTTGGTATCTCCACTGGGGGCATCTTGTGCCTGGTGTGTTAACCTGCTTGCCTTGGGCTGCTTCAAAGATCCTTTGCTTCACAGTCCCTGTTCTTGGAGTAGGATGGTAAGAATTAGTCCAGAGCACACTGGCACTAGTAGGTGCATCTGTAAGTAGGCCTGCAATCCCACTGCAAGAGGCAAGAGGTTTGGTTGGTTTGACTACCTGGGTTTCAGGGTCTCTTTTTTTTATTCCTGCTATTTGCAGAGGAAATGGGAAGGGCAGTGATGAGGTGGGGCAGAGGCTTGGACTTGTCAAGGAAGCATTTGCAAAGAGGCTCAAGAATATTCCCTATCAACAGAGTGAATAAGTGGGGTTGCAGATTATGTTCTCGCTCCCCAGGGGCTGAGACCAAAGAAGACCAAGTGAAGTGTGGTGTTTGCCATCATCTGGGAACTGTCATCCAGGCTCTGCTTTCTGACAGTCAAGCTCTTTCCTGTTTAACTGCCTTTGCATGGCCTTGATTTCAGGGCTCCTTTCCTTGGGTATGTGTTGGGTACCATTTCCTCATGTGCTGCACATCTTTCCTTAGACCCATGGAAAGTTGCTTGTAGGATCTCTCTCCTCCGAGGACCCCAAAGTCTCTATAGATGCCTAAGCCCCCCCCCCCCCCACACATAAAAATGTGTATGACCTGTTCAGTTCCCACAATTTATCTGCAGATAACTTTCGGTACTCAGTATGAAGGCCTCTGAATAGATCTTATACTGTTCTTTTAGGTGAGACAAAAGTACATGGTCAGTACAAGTGCAGCTTTAGATAAGACAGCCTGCGCCACCCAGCATGTAGTCTTGGGTGGCTTTGTCTCCACTCCTGCTGCAGTCCCTCACGTGGGATTCCAGGTATACCACCTCTCCTGGCCTCAAACACTTGATCTGCACTTAGTTGGGGGTGTGCATGAGACCTTAGGAGAGCCATGGTGTATAGGTGGGGAGACCCCATTCTCATTTCTCATTAGCTCCTAAAAGGATTTGTGTTGAGTCAGCATTCTTCAGAAGCATGGGACCAATGAGAGATTCGGACATCGGTATGAGAAAGACTGGAGAACTGGGAAAGCTAGTCGTGATTCTTTTCGAAGGCCAGAGAGCTGAGAAGGCTGCACTGTTGGGGTGGGGCTATGCTGGTGCGCTGCTAGTCAGAGGCTGAGGAACTTTATCTTCCGTTCAGGTTCTCCCAAGGGTCATGCTGCACACTTGTAGTCCTAGCACTCAGGAGGATCTGGAGTTCAAGAACAGCTTTGGCTGCCCAGGAAATTCAAGGCCAGCCTGGGCTAAAAACCAAAAACCCTTCTGAAATTAAAGACAAGAACAAAACCAGATTGTATGGTAGCCACCTACATTAGTGAGAACCGTCAGCTTTATTCATAAGTCCACAGATTGAGGGTCTAATTGCCTAGGCCACTGGGAATTCTGCATATTAAATATTAACATAGTTCCTAACTAGCGGAATCACAGTTATGAAGTAAAAGCGACAATCACATGAGGAATTAAAGGGGTTGCAGCATTAGGAAGGTGGAGACACGGGCTTAGACCATGGACATCAAGACAACATTTTGCTAACTGGGTCGTAATGCAGGTAACTGACCCCCACGGCCTGCTTTCTGTTCATAGCCCTCCACACTCACATGGGTCCTTAGAACTGAAATGCTACTTGAAAGAGTTAAGCAGTGTCTGACTCCAGAATCAAACTCCCAGCCTTACTTGAAAACTGACTTTAAGGTGCTTAGGTGTACAGTCGCGGTTAAGCGCACATGTGTCACCTCAAAACTGAGGTTTGCCGGGGAAGTGATGCTTACCGTGAGTTAGAGTGTGAGGGACTGTCTTCAGTTGTTAGAGCTGGAGTAACTTCTGTCACTTCTCAGCATGTTAATGTATACTTTTTTTCCCTTCCTTTCTAGGTTTTGTTTTGGTCTGTTAACTTTATTTTGACTGAGATATTCTAAAGAAAGTAAAACTTTTCATTAAATATTTAGTCTATATTTGAGACTAGTCTGATTATGTAGTTTTGTGTACAACTAGTCTTACTAGTTGTCCTGTGACTTAACTGTGTAAGTCACGGAGATCCGTTAGCATATCACAGGTGCTTGGACCAGATTCTGAAATACTGCAATTCAATGTGGCTTGTACAACTTCACATCTTTTCAAAAGTAGATGTGTGTGTGTGTGTGTGTGTGTGTGTGTGTGTGTGTGTGTGTGTGTGTGTGTGTGTATTTGTAGAAGAACATGGAACTAAACAAAGACCATCTAAAACCTCATGTCCACCTCTGAGAACTTCAGTTTTGCAGTTTTCCCAGCAGTGTCCACTGTAGCCAGAGCCCCAGCCAGTTAATAAGCTGCTTGTAGGTTGTCTCATGCAGGCCCTTCCTTTGATTCTCATGACCTTGCTGCTTCATTCCCGTAAAATGTTGCTCATCACTGGACTTGGTCACAAACCTGTTGGGGACAAAGTGAAGACTGTTACTGTGAAGTAGTGAGCAGATTATTTCTCTTGATGTTCCTTTGCTGGAAGGTGATATCCCTGCCAGGCTTCTGCCCTTGAAAGCTAACCTGTGTTGTAGCTAACAAGTTGATGAGGCATCAAGTTAACCTTTTATAAATACCTGGCTTGTCGCCTTGCTTTAGTGTCTAGCGATGCTTCTGAGTCAGTTATTACTGTCATGGTTGCCGATGGTGACATTCAGACGGTGAATTTGTTAGCAGTTACTGTCCTGTATTCTTACATCTTCCCCCTGGGGATCTCCCCATCGTTCAGACCTTGGCCTCCTGTTCTCCATAGTGCATCATTTGTTACTATCCTTACTCCAGGGGTGGACTTGTGAGGCTCCCGCATGTGTGCTGTGCTAGGACTGAGCTAGTCTGACTAGCTCCTCGCTCCCTGGCACGCCTCTGCCTGCCTTGCTGCTGTGACCGCTATTGCTGGAAAATGTGAGGACCACTTGCCTTAGTGTCCGGATGCCGCGGCCCCGAGGGCTGCTTTTAGTTCCACTAATCGTTGGTTTAAGGCATTGCACATAGGGTAGATGGGGTGATGCCATAGTCCCTGAACAGACCAAGGAAAGTGAAATGCCAGCCACCCTTGGTGGAACCAGAAGGCAAAGCTCCAAAGCAGTGAATGACGCCCTCCTCTGATTATTAGAAATTTGCTTATAAAATGGTTTGTTCTGATGTGACTGGGCTGCCAGGGCTTGAGGAAGCCAGAAGCACGGGATCTCTTTGGAGTCCCAGTCACAGCAGTTGTCACCCAGCTGGGTGCTGGGAACCACCCTTGGGCCCTCTGTAGGAATAGTGCGCGTGCTTTACCATGGAGGCATCTTTTCAGCCCCTGCAAGGCACGGGCCTCAAATCCCAGTACTTGAGAAACTGAAGCGGGAGAACTGAGTTCCACCTGAGCCTCAGCTGTTTGAAAACAATGGAACAAGGTGTATCTTGACATTTAATATAGGTAAGTGACAAGCACACAAACGGAAACCTGGACGACTTTTGAAGTGTTGCTGTGGCAGATGGTAGGTGTTCCATTTCCCACTTAAATGACTCAGAAAAATGAGGTGTTAACTCCTGTCTGCAGGAGCCTGCTGGGAGAACCCCTGGGATGCTCACAATACTGCAGTAACACCCCGTCCTTCCCCTCAAAACCGCCCCACTAGGTTCCTTGACGCGAATTCTCTTTGGTTTTTAAGAAATGTTAGATATTCTTTACTTAATAGTCATACACACCAAACTAAAATGTATTTCACTAAGTAAAAGCCAGTGTTTTTCAGTTTGTGTGGGATGTTTCTAATTAAATTGGCTTAATTAAGAACAGTGCATGGGCTGGTGAGATGGTTGAGTGGTTAAGAGCACTGACTGCTCTTCCAGAGTCCAGCGTTCAATTCCCAGCAACCACATGGTGGCTTAACTATTTGTAATGGGATCTGGTGCCCTCTTTTGGTGTGTCTGAAGACAGTGACAGTGTACTCACATACATAAAATGAATAAATAAATCTTTTTAAAAAAGGACAGTGCAGATACTTGTTTTTTTGTTTTGTTTTTAACCATTATCTGTTCCTGGCTAATGAGTACAAATTGGAACAAGTCTTGCTTTGGAGACATTGGAGAGACTCTTCTGTATGTACATAAATAGCCATGTAACTGAAACTGGTCTTCAGCCGAATTTGAGGTGGTGTTCCCCAACTTTGTAAAAAGTTGGACATTTCCTAATTAAATCCAAACATCTTTATAAAGGGGGAAGTGTTGACAGTATTTGCAGATCTGGAATATTATATATATATATATATATATATATATATATATATATATATATATATATATATATATATATATATGTATGTATATAAATATTATATATAAATCAGTCACCTTTGATACAAGCAAATTTTACATAAACCAGAATTAACAAAAATCATGTTTGCCATTCTTAGTCTGAATTCTGCTCCATGAGGTAGATCATGGTTCATTAAAAGGCAGAAGACATTTGTGTTGGAATAGAAATGGCAGTGATGGGCTGGAGAGATGGGTGCTGGGATTTGAACTCACAACCATCTGCAATGGGACCTGGTGACTTCTGCTGTGTCTGAAGACAACTACTGTGTACTCATATGAATAAAAAATTTTTGTAAAAAAGAAATGGCAGTGACTGTGTCCTCTTAAAGATAAGTCACTAAATCTGCTTCTTACTGGTGGAGATCATTTCCAGTCCAGAGTTGCACTGTTGGGCTTTGTAAACCTTTCTCCAGATGAGGCCTTTGCCCTTGGCATCCATGTAGGAGAAACTGATGTGTCTTCCTGTCCCCACTGCCTAAGTGCTTGGATTACAGGCACACACCACCATGCTCAATTTATGTAATGCTAGGCAAACAGTACCAACTGAGCCGCTTGCTTACTGCTTGGCTTTAAAGCTCCTCTATAAACCTTATGTCCATTTTCACACTGGCCCAGGCCTGTTTATCCAGGTCCTTATATACCCTGGCATATGTATATGTTGACTAGAAGTTCTTCTGTAGTCCTTTCTCTAATGAACTCCTATGCTCTTTTATAAAGATTTATTTATATTTGAAGAGGGCATCAGATCTCATTACAGATGGTTGTGAGCCACCGTGTGGGTGCTGGGATTTGAACTCAGGACCTCTGGAAGAGCAGTCAGTGCTCTTAACCTCTGAGTCATCTCTCCAGCCCTCCTATACACTCTTAAGATCCCACTTGAACACTGAAGGTTTTGTAGAGGCCTTTGTGTCTAGTGCCAGCAGAGGGTCGCTCCCTTGGCATACTCTCTGAACAAACAGCTGGAAAACCACACCTCTGATCATAGTCTTTATTTGTGTGGTTGTGTTTATGTATAATGTGTCAAAAGTAAAAAAAATCAGAACTTGTGTTTATGGACAGTGTATCAAAATAAAAATAAAAATGTGCTCTTTTAAGTAACATTGGGACTGAATACCCCAAGAACTGTGGCTTAGACTTTGAGTGCTGCTGGGTTGGATTGGTTCACCTGACACTGAAGAGGGAAACAGAAGCAACCCAAAATGAGCGTTGTTCAGAACAGTCTGGAAAAGAGCAGGGAGAAAAGCTACTCATTCTGCCCTGATTCGCCCCCTTGTGGTGAGAGGTAGACTCACACGAGGTGCACAGAGAAGGACTGGACAGGTGAGGACGAGGCTGGGCAGCCTTGGAAAAGTGGGGTCATCTGTCAGGGCAAGGATGCTCCCCTGAAGGCCTGGCACACAGCAGCCTCGATCACCCAGGCTCTGTTGCAAAAGGGCAGTGGAGTTGGACCTACAGGGCTGCAAGTTGAAGACCGCACTGATGACTTAGGGCTGGAGAGATGGCTCAGAGGTTAAGAGCACTCACTGATCTTCTAGGTCCTGAGTTCAATTCCCAGCAACCACATGGTGACTCACAACCGTCTGTAATGAGAGCCCTCTTCTGGTGTGTCTGAAGATAGCAACAGTAGACTCACATACAATATAAATAAATAAATCTTAAGAAGAAGAAGACTGCACTGACCTTAATCCTCAGGAGGCTACCGTGGAAATGAGGAAACTGCGTCTGAGGGAGCGAGCTGTGTTTCTGGCTGTCATTAGAACCCGCAGATAGAGGGTGGGAACTCATCCCTGGCTTCCGGCCTCCACTTTATGCTGGTCGATCTAGAGGAGGTTAGGATCAAGGAGCAGTGGAATTTTCTTTTAGTCTTTGAGATGGTCTTAGACCTTTGCCCCCACACATGCTCGGAGGAAGGAGCGTGCAGAGGGCTAATGAGGTCTGCAGTCTAATGGATGCTCTCTCGCTCCCTCACAGCCCCCTCTTGTTTGCATTGCTGTACATTGGCTGTCAGTTTAGAAGAACTAGCCTGATCACTGATCACCTTTAAAACGCACCCACAGAGACTCAAAGCTCATGCAGTCAGAGGCTGAGCCCTCCAGCGTTGGTGGGCATGAGTTCACCGCCACATCCCCTCCCTGTCTGGCCTACTGAAAGTCTGTTCTTTCCATTACTGGTTCCTGGCTCAGCCCAAGTGCCATCGTCCAACTGGGGCAGTAGCCCTCTCTTGAATATGTAGATTCTTCAAGGAGAGGCTACTATTTGGGAGAGCATATAAGGATGCTGGGCAAAGTGAACCCAATCTACTTTTATGTAGCCACTCTTTTTTTTTTTTTTTTCTTTTTAATGGATAAAGGCTCATTTTATTTTAATGACTGATCCATGTGAAGCCACTCTGTACAGACACGAGGAGAGCTTTATTTCTTGCTCTCTTCCTCCTTGGACAGAGGCTTGATGATCTCTTCCTTCTTGGCCTGGAGATGCTCCTCCTCCCGGCGCTTTCGTGTTTCCTTGGTCTGTGAGCCTCAGCCTGGTGAGCCAGCAGCTTCTTGTGGGCCTTGTCCACCCTCAGTTTGTGGATGTGCTCCATGAGAATCTGCTTGTTTTTTAATACATTCATTCCCTCTGACCTTCAGGTACAGGCGGCGATACATACAATCTTCTTGGATCCCTGGTATCTCCTGAGAGGCCGGCGTAGGATCCTCATCCTTCTCATCCGGGTCCCCTTCTCGGGCATGCGAGTGTTGGGAGTACCTAACCCCTTCCCTATGCCCATATGCCTGCCCTTCGGTCGGTCCAAGGTGTTTTTCTGACAGCCAGCCCGGGAATAGACAGTCACAGGCTTCCGGATGAGCAGCCTGTCTCTAATCAGCTTCCTGATCTGCTGACGGGAGTTGGCATTGGCGATTTCGTTGGTCTCATTGGGGTCTAACCAGACCTTTTTACCACAGCGGAGGACACTAGAGGCAAGCCTGAGCATCCTCATGGCTGCAGATGCAGCGGCGAAAGGAAAGAGCTTCCAAGTAGCCACTCTTGTGGCCTAGAATGCGTAAGCAACGCAATGCATCCATTAACACCACTGTACTGTGGCCTTGGGCCTTGTTGTGGGCTCAGAACACACATGTACACAGATGTGTGCATCCATACAATGCAAATGGCAGTGTGTGTGTGTGTGTATGTGTGTGTGTGTGTGTGTGTGTGTGTGTGTGTGTGTGTCTTTCAAGGATTAAAAAAAGCAGGACTAAACTTTCAGAACCTTGTTCCTCTGGACACATCTTCTCATCATTCCCCCTTTAAGCCTTAAAGGCTCACCCCACTATTCCTTCTCCCCAGATTTATAGGATCTCCACCAATGCACCAGACTTCTCATGGCCAGAGCCCCATGCAAGAAGAGCCTAACATGTTCTGCAGTGGCTTGGAGTGCCCCACAGCCTTCCGAGATGTCCTGGTACCCTTACATGACTCTTGGCTTGGAGTGCCCCACAGCCTTCCGAGATGTCCTGGTACCCTTACATGACTCCTGTAACATTTGCTCCTGGCACAGAGCTGCAACCACCACCTTTGTCTGATTTCTTTTTCCATTAAGGCTCAGAGAGCCTCCAGGGCAGATCTTATACATTTGTGTGTTTGTATGTGACCATGTGTGTGCACATGTGTTTTCTGTGCACTCCCAGGTGCATTCACATGCAGAGACCAGAGATCAACATCTGACATCCTTCTCTCTTAAATTTAGGTTTTTTTTTTTTTTTTGTTGTTGTTGTTTTGTTTTTGAGGCAAAGTCTCTCACTGTTTTAGATGAGCTATCTGACAAGCATGCCTCCAGGATCCGGGTCACTTTTCCTAACACCAGAACCAGGATTCCAGATGAGTGCCACCCAGTTCAGCTTGTATGTGGGGGCTGGGAATAAGAGCTTGGTTTCCCAGTCTTGAGCATCAATCTTTACTCATTGAATTATCTCCTCAGCCCCTCTTATGCCTCTAGTGCCTGGATGAACAAATGTGATGTTTTTCTTTGAAACAAACAAAAAAAATCAATGATAAAGTATTTTAAGTGACAGATTAATCACATCCTGGACGGCTTCTCTGACCCTCACCTTTCATAGTGAATAAAAGAATAAAACCAGTGAATGCCTTTTATTTTCAAAGCTCTCGAAATGAACGGACGAGTGTTCTGTCCAAGCAGTATTCACTTAGCTCTAAACACTGGGGTTAGCTCTTCATGTCTACAAACCACATGGCTCAATTTCCTTACTGTTGCTGTGATCAGATCCGCAGACAAAGCCATCTAACAGAGAGGGTTCCGTGCGCCCTGGCTCGCAGTTCAAGCTGCAGTTCATCACGGTGAGCATTGGCTTTATTGTCAGCGTGACAAAAGCTAGGGACATCTGGGGAGAGGGAACCTGTTGGGGTCTGGGAATCACCCCACATACCACTCAAACACAAATCCCAAATAGGGATGGTTTGTTGAACGCCACACCCGAGATTGATCTATCGGGGCCACAATACTTCAGAGCTGACATTGAGCCAAGACCTTACAGGGCTTTAAGCCTGAGATCTACAAACATCTGTGCCAAGTTATCTCACCAGTTGGGGTTTAAGGATAGGGTGTTTCCTTAGGAACATACCTTTGTTATACACTTATCCTGATCCCACTGGTTAGGGTATCCAACTGCGGCAGGGGACTCGCCTTGTCTACCATTCATGTCTTAACTTGTCAACCAGGATGTCGGTTACCATGTTTATGCCTCTTCCTCCCAAGTAGGATGTCAAAATGTAAGTCTCATTCTAAATAGGTGCAGGTGTGTCTCTTAAGTTGGGGTCTATTCCAGGGGCAGCTTATGAAGGCAAAAACCATAGAAGCTCATACACCGGTGCAGCAAGTGATTCTGGGATAGTTGGTACAGGTCCAAGCTTATTGTGGCTAACTATCCAAAGTAATTCTAACTGACTGCTGTTGTGATTGGTCTCCAAGAACACCAAAGCAAAGAAATTCTAGTAACAGCATATGAGAAAACTTCCTTATAATGTGATGACAGCGGAAAATGGCAGGCTAGGCCTTAACATTTCACCTACGCCTCAATATTCCACTTAGGCCTTAACAGAACCTACATCAAATTAAGCTGACTGTAGGCAAGTCTGTAAGGGTATCTTCTTGACTAATGACTGAAGTGGGAGGGCCCAGCCCACTCAGCAGGATGCAGAAGCCACGGAGAGCAAGCTTGGAAGCAGCATTCGCCCATGGACTGTGTTCCAGTTCCTGCCTTGGGTTCCTGCTTTGAGTTCCTGCCTTGTCTTCCTTTTGGTTGGGACCTGTAAGGCAAACAAACCTCTTCTCCCAGCTGCTTTTAGTCCCACTGTTCTATGACAATAGAAAGCAAATGAATATGATCCTGGTGGGAAAGGGAAAGTGGCGGGGGTGGGGGTGGCTGGTCTCATCATCCCCGCAGTCAGGAAATGATGAATTCATTTTAACATGGTCCAGAGCCTGCTACAATAATGGACAAGTGCGGAAGTTTATGTCTTAAAGATGGCGTGTTTTGAGTCAGGTTGACAGAATCTAGAATCACTGGGAGATGGACGTCTGGGAATTAGCTTGATTGCTTTAATCAATGGCTGCAATCTAGGATTCTAAGTGGAGAAAGAGCTGGGTACTTGCATGTGCTGGTCACTGGTTGGGCATGGCTGAGTACTTGCATATGTTCAGGACTGGTCGGGAGCTGAGTGCTTGCATGGTTTCATGGTGTGGGGGCGGGGCACGACAAAACTTACATACATTCCTCACTCTCTGCTTCCTGGGCATGGCCGTGATATGACATGCTGCTTCAAGCCAGACTAGACCGTACCTTGAGCTGAGAGTAAACCTTTCCATCCTTCCGTGGCATTTGTCAGGGTATTTTCCCACAGCAACCGGGGTCAGAAACAGAGACACCTTCGTTTCCTCTTCTGAAAACAGGGAAACGCTTGAACCCCTTCTTCAATAACCATTTACCCGCACATCATAGCAACTAGCCTCTAGCACTCAATGGGTGCGTAATAAAAATATGTCTGTGAACATAGCCTGCCGTGTGGCCTGTTTCTGATGTCTTCCATTAGAGTGGAGCTCCACCTGGCCTCTCTGCCATCCTAGGACTGCTGGAGTAACATCAGCTTGTTGTCTTCAGAGGTTCACTGGGTGTTTTATTCTACCTGACTGGACAAATCCCTCATTAGGCAGCCCTATAGGCAGGAGATGACAGTGAATAAGGGAGTAGTACCCTAGACCTCCGAAAGGCCCACTCTTGGCAAAGGGGACTCTGAGTTCTTAGGCGCAGTGCTGCCTTTGGTATCTCTTGGCAGTGGCAAGAATCCAAAAGCAATGCTGGAATTAGGATGTAGGAGAAACTCTTCCCCAGCCTGGGGCGGGGCAAGAAGCAGGTGGGGCCTTTTTAGGGCCTGGGTCAGAGAGCCAGCAAAGAGGGAGCATATTAGAAAAGGAGTCTGTGGTCAGGAGAGACCTTCGCCAAGAGCTATTCCTGATCGCCCATTGCTTCTCTGCAGTAGAGTCTCAGCCCTCCACACTCCTGGCTCTCTCAGACGCTGAGGCAGGTAGTGCTATCATTGTCCAGTTGATCACTGTTGCCAAGTGTCCACCAGGAAGTCTGCTCTGCGCGAACCCCTCCAGTGATAGACCTCTACTGGGTAGATCACCGTCTCTACAATGAGTCCAGGTCAAGCTGTGGGCTCATTAATTCATGTTTTCATGTAGTGGCATTGAGTACTAAGTACCAGCCATGTGCTGGAGTAAGTACAGGAGCTAAGAGCCCCAGACCTTCCAGGAAGAGGGTGTCAGACAATGCTTCTGAGAGCCGTCCTAAACGCAACAGTACCAAGCACCAAGATAGAGTCTGCAGAGGCACTGGCCAAAAATCAAGGAAGGCTTCATGGAAGAGGTAATAATGGCCTGGACCTCGAGGGTCATATAAGAGTTCACAAGGCAGAAATCCCAGCAATTGGGCTGGAGAGATGGCTCAGTGGTTAAGAGCGCTGACTGCTCTTCCAGAGGTTCTGAGTTCAAATCCCAGCAACCATATGGTGGCTCACAACCATCTGTAATAAGATCTGATACCCTCTCCTGCTGTTTCTGAAGACAGCTACAGTGTACTTATATAAAATAAATAAATAAATCTTTAAAAACAGAGAGAGAAAAAGAAAAGAAATCCCAACAATTTAAGCCAAAATCAACCAAACAAAACCATTTTTTTTTTTTTTTTTTGTAGGAAGATACAAGAAATCATGAGACAAACTGAGAACTATTCTATACTAGTCACTGGGTGGAGTACTGGCCCCATGGCCAGACCGTAAGACCTCCTTTATTGATTCTGTGTTTTATCAAGCACCTACTATATTCCAGGCTCAAAGACTAGCTAGAACAGGAGAGGACCAAGACGCCCTGCCTCTGGAGCTACATGTGCTCTCACATCTGGGACTGTGAATTGATCAACTGTAGGACAGAGATACATGAGCCTATTTTGTTGGGAAGTAATGGATGAGGTGGGTTATTTTTCTACCTGAGAGGGAAGATTTGTTTTACCTTTTTAAAACGAGGAGTAGATGTACTTTTGCATAACAGAGATGACTGTTCAGCAGCCCAGTCCTACAGACAAAGCCAGGGAGTCCTCTGAAGCAAGGCTACATTTTGGAGTCCTTGCCCTGGACTGATTTTTTTTGCTGGACATTCTCAAGAACAGCCAGTGGTGTACCATTTCAGTCTAGTTCCTTGTGGGACAGAACTCAACCTCTGCTGCTAGGAGCATTCAGCCAGTCCAGTCCAGTATTATCTGGTTCCTGTTTCTGTTCCAGGAAAGAGGGATGAGTCAGAATGGCCCAGGGGGGACAGGAAGAACCCTGCCTGAAAAGTAAGTCAGACCTGAGTTCAAGTCCTGATTTGCCCAATCTGTCAACTGTATGGTCTGAGACAAGCCAGCGTTTCCTGAGCCTGAATGTCTTGTGATGATTCTTAGGTCTTCTACTTAGCTCATTTAGCGGTTACTGATACATTATAAAGTCACTGCCAACGAGGTTACACAGTACAAAACAAAACCAAAAAAATAGGACAAAACAGAAAATTTCCGAAGGCAATTTGGCAGCAGGGCCGTTCAGTGGGAAAACTATACCAGGTTCTACTTCGGGGGCTTATGACACTCCCCCACCCCTTCTAGCCTGCAACTCTCCCCACCTCCACCCCTGCCATGTACCATAGGCTTTTGACCAGTATTATAGTACCAGTCATGAAATCCCTCCCATGGAGCAGGCTTCAAATCCAATCACAGAGGGCTTTGTAATCCCATAATAATCCTGTCTAGTGTTGTACCAGTAGGCGCATTTTTGCCTGGCAGGTCAGAGCAGCAGCATGCAGGGGGCAGGGCTGGGTGTGACTACTATGTGTTTCCGTCCCTAGCAGCCTGAATAGCACGTTCTGGCTTTATGAAAGCTAGCCAGCAGAGAGGACATGTTCTGGTTGGATTGAGGTTGATTCCTTTATGACCTGCAGTCGGTGTGTGAGGGGGTCCTTGGCCAGATAAGCTTCTTATTTACAACAGGCTGCAGTCAGCACAGAGAAGTATAAATGGGAAATTGCTGAGGGCAGGGACCTGACTGCTTAGTCTGTGAGCTGGTTAGTTTGATGTCAACTTGACACAAACCAGAGTTGTTTGGGAATTTAGAAAATACACCTTCAGATTTGCCAGTGGGCAATCCTGTGGAACATTTTTTTTTTTTAAATTGGTGAGCGATGTAGGAGAGCCTAGCTCACTTTGGGCAGAAGGTTTTTTTTTTTTTTTTTTTTTTCATTCTTTGAGGCAGAGTCTTGTGTAGCGCAAACTGTTTCAGCTCAGTATGTAGGCGAAAATGTCTTTGAATTCCTGATTCTCCTGTCTCTACCTCCACGTGGTGGGATCCCAGGTTTGCTCCACCAAACCTGGCTTTTCCCCTTAGTCTAGATCCCAGATTGAACAACTCTCACTGCAGAGTGCCATCCCCACCCATTCCCCAGAAGAGCCTTGTTTGGGCCCCATAGTGATTCCCTTATCCTCTGCCTGAGGGCAGGGGGCAGGCCATTTGCTGCACAATGTTGAAACACAGAACTCTTAGGGATAGGAGGTCATTAGACATTATCCATCCCG